>NC_077234.1:133887132-134064632 GCF_027887165.1 Monodelphis domestica | reverse complement strand
CCAAGCCAAAACATGCAAAGCTTCAAAGAAAAATAAAGATTCTGGAAAATATCAAAAAGCATTTCAAAAATCAAGATTCAAAAATTAAGATAAGGTAGAAGAAAAATAGGGAAGAGAAATGAAAACAATGCAGGAAGATATGGTACAAATGAAAAAGAAAATAATTCCTCAAAAATTAGAATTGGGCAACTAGAAGCTAATGAATGAGATATGAAGAAACAATAAAACAAAATCAAAAGAATGAAAAAAAAAAACCGAAGAAAATGTGAAATACCTAATTAAAAAAAGCACAACAACTGAACTGGAAAATAGATCCAGAACACAACAACTGAACTGGAAAATCCAGGACAGACAATTTAAGAATCATTGGACTATTTGAAAGCCATGCTAAAACAAATAAAACAAAAAACAAAACAAAAAGAACCCCTTCACATCACAATACAAGAAATCATCAAATTACTCTAATATTCTTGAAGAAGACTGTAAAATAAAAACTGAAAGAATCCACAGATCACCTCCAAAAAGAAATCCCCAAATGATAACTTCCAGGAATATAATAACTAAATTCAAGAACATCCAAGTCAAGGAGAAAATATTGCAGAAAGAAATAATTCAAACACTATGGAGCTCCAGTCAGGAGGATTTAACCTCCATATTAAAGGATCAGAAGGTACAGAATATGGCATTGGGAAGATGAAAGATCTAAGTTTACATTCCAGAATTATGTTTCCAGCGAAACTGATTATATTCTGTTGGGGGGGGGGGATGGTCATTCAATGAAACAGAACACGGTTGGCAAAGGTTTTCAAGTTCGAGTGCCCAGAGTAGAAATTCAATTTGTCTGTGAACCCCAGCATTACTGGAGAGAGCTGAGGGAGGAAGTGCTTGCTTTGGGCAGCTGGACAGAGGGGTGGGGCATGCAAAAAAATATCTTCAGGTGCTGGTAAGAGGGTGAACTGGGTAGCTACCTATGCCAGGAGCAGCACACATGCTAATACTTCACCAATGCTGAAATAGAAGATTTCCAAGTGTTCCTGATGAAATGATCAACTCTACACAGAAAATCTGATGTTCAAATACAAGATCCAAGAGAAGTCTAAAAATGTAAAAAAGAAAAAGAAAACTTAAGGGACTTAATAATATTAAATGGTATGTATTCCTACATGGAAAGAGGGTATTTATAATTTTTATAATTATAATTCTTAAAAAATTTATCAGTAGCAGAGCAGGCAGAAGGAATATATCTATATATATATAGATATATATCTATCTCTGTGTGTGTGTTGATAGATAGATAGAAAGATAGATGATGTGGAAACAAGCTAACTAGGATGATATGATTTGTAAAAAAATCATGGGGTGAAAAGGAGTATTGTGCTGAGAAAAGGGCATGCAGATTAAAAAAAACTAGAAAAAGGACAAATTAAAAATTTTCATTAAAGACTAAATTGGAAATCCTAAAAATTAAAGGTGACATTAATAAAACTGAAAGTAAGAAAACCATTGAACTAATAAATAAGGCTAGGATTTGTTTTTATAAAAAAAAACAAATAAAATAGATCATTGATTAATTTGAATTACAAAAGAAAAGAAAAAAATCAGTATCAAAAATGAAAAAGGTGAACTCACCACCAACGAAGAGGAATTTAAAGCAATTATTAGGAGTTTTTTTTGCCCAATTGCATGCTAATAAATCTGACAATCCAAGTGAAATGGATTTACAAAATACAAATTGTCAATATTAACAAACAAGGAAATAGAATTCTTAAATAATGCCATATCAGAAAAAGAAATTGAACAAGCCATTAATGAACACTGTAAGAAAACATTCCCAGGGCCAGATGGATTCACAAGTAGAATCTAACAAACCTTTAGGTAACAATCCCAACACTCCATAAAGTATTTGGGAAAATAGGTGAAAAGGAATCCTACCAAATTTTTTTATGAAACAAATATGGTTTCCTAAGCCAGGAAGAGCAGAAACAGAAAAGTTTAAACCATTTAAAATAATGAATATAGATGCAAAAATTTTAAATAAGCTACTAGTTAGATGACTACAGCAATATATCACAATCATTCACACTGACCAGGTGGGATTTACAAGACAAATGCAGGACTGGTTTAATATTAGGAAAACTATCAGCATAATTGGCCATATCAGTAACCAAATTAGCAGAAATCACATGATTATCTCAATAGATGCAGAAAAACCAAAATACAACACCCTTTCCTATTAAAAAACACTAGAAAACATAGGAATAAATGGATTATTTCTTAAAATGTTAAATAGTATCTACCTAAAACCTTCAGCAAGTATCATCTACAATGGGGATAAGTTAGAAACCTTCCCAGTAAGATCAGAAGTGAAGCAAGGGTAATTATCACCACCATTATTTTTTAATATTGTATTTGAAATACTAGCTTTAGCAATAAGGAAAGTAAAAGAAATTGAAGGAATCAAAGTAGGCAGTGAGAAAACTAAACTATCCGACTTTGTAAATTACATGCTGGCATATTTAGAGAATCCTCGAGAACCAACCAAAAAACTAGTTGAAAGAAAAACTTTAGTAAAGTTTCAGGATACAAAATAAATCCACATACATCAACATTTCTATAAATTACCACTAAAATCCAGCAGAAAGAGTTAGGATGAGAAAGTCCATTCAAAATCACTCTAAACATTATGAAATACCTGGGAATCTACTTGCTAAGTAAAATATAAGTACTGTATCACAATTACAAAACACTTTTCACACAAATAAAGTCAGATCTAAAAACTAGAAAAATATTAATTGCTCATACATAGACCAAGCTAAATTTAATAAAAATGACAATTCTACCTAAATTAATTTATTCAATCCCATATCAAACTACTAAATAATTATTTTATAAAATTAGAAAAAATAATAAAATTCAATCAGAAGAACAAAAGGTCAAGAATATCAAGACAACTAATGAAAAATAATGTGAAGATGGCCTAGCAATAATAGATTTGTACTATAAAGTAGCAATCATCAAAACAATCTGGTACTGGCAAGGAAATAGAATGGTAGAACAGTGAAGTAGATTAGAAACACACTATACAGGGTTAAATGACCTCAGCAACCTAGTGTTTGATAAACCCAAAGATCTCAGTTTTTGGAACAAGAACTCACTATTTAACAAAAACTGTTGGCAAAATTAGAAAACAGTATGGCAGAAGCTAGGTATAGACAACTATCTCACTTCCTATCCCAAGATAAGGCCAAAATGGATAAATGATTTAGATTTAAAAAGTGATACCACAACTAAATTAGGGATACATAAAATAGTTTACCTGGAAGATCTTTGGAGAAGGGAAGAATTTTTGACCAAAGAAGAGATAGAGAATATTATAAGAAGTAAAATGAATAGTTTTTATTATATTAAATTTAAAAGATTTAGCACAAAAACCCTAATATAATCAAGATTAGAAGGGAAACAACAAACGGGAAAATATTATAACAAATTTCTCTGATTAAATTCTAACTTCTCAAATTTATAGAGAACTGAGTCAAATTTATAAGAATACAAGCCATTCCCTAGTTGACAAATGTTTAAAGAATATGAACAATTTTCAGATAAAGAAATCAAAGCCATCAATAATCACATGAAAAAAGTGTTCTAAATAACTCTTGATTAGAGAAATGCAAATTAAAACAATGCTGAGTTACCACCTCACACAGATGGCAATAAAAGAAAGTGATAAATGTTGGAGGGGATGTTCCCCAAATTGGGACACTAATGCATTATTTTTTTAACTGATTCATCCATTCTGGAGGGCAATTTGGAACTGCGCCCAAAGGGCTATTAAACTGTGCATATCCTTTGATACAGTAATACCACTACTGGGTCTGTCTCCCAAAAAGATAATAAAAAAGTAAAAAAGGACCTACTTGTACAAAAGTATTTAGAGCTGTTCTTTTGTAGAGGCAAAAAAATTAGAAATTGAGAGCATGTCTATCAATTGGAAAATGGTTGAACAAATTGAGAAAAATATTGGTGATGAAACTCTATTGTGCTATAAAAAATGATAAATAAGATGATTTCAGAAAAAAGCTGGAAAGCTCTGCAGGAACTGATGCAGAGCAAAGTAAGCAGAATTGGAGAATATTGTACACATTAACAGAAATATTGTTCAATGATTATCTGCGAAAACTTGGCTACTATCAGTAACGCCACGATATGATTCAATCCTGAAAGGCGTGATAGGGAATGCTATCCACTTCCAGAGAAAGAATTGCTGGAATCATCTTTCACATCAGTGTATTTCTGGTTTTATTTTGGGAATTTGGTTATGTATGTTGGATATGTATAAGTTTGCTCTTACAACAATGATCAATATGGAAGTGTTTTGCATGACAATAAAAGTATTTTTTTTTAAACCTGTACCTTCCACCTTGGAGTCAATACTGTGTATTGGCTCCAAGGCAGAAAAGTGGTAAGGGCTAGGCAATGGGGGTTAAGTGACTTGCCCAGGGTCACACAGCTGGGAAGTGTCTGAGGCCAAATTTGAACCCAGGACCTCCCATCTCTAGGCCTGGCTCTCCATCCACTGAGTTACCCAGCTGCCCCCTAAAAGTGAAATCTTAAAAATGCTTATGGTCATGATTTTTCTTGGCAAAGGCTTGCCATTTCCTTCTTCAACTTATTTTAAACATGAGAAGAGTGAGACAAACAGAAAAGAAGTGACTGTCACACATCTAGTGTCAAAGGCTAGATTTGAATTCAGGAAGATAAATCTTCCTGATTTGCAAATGCAGTTCTCTATCCACGTGCCATCTAGCTGGGATATTTTTGTAGTCTAGTAAAAAAAAAAAGCAGTGAACTTGGAGAGGGATGATATAGGTTCAAGTGACTGCCTGTGTGGCCTTGGGCAAATCAAACAAGTTCTTTGAGCCTCATTTTCCCCATCATGATGGAAACAATGATGCTTGCATTTGTATGAAATTTGATGTTGAAAAGCATTGTAAATTGCCATATGCATGTCCATTATAACAAAGGAGCCCTTTTAACTAGACTACTTCAATTGCCAGGGTGTAGAATGGAAACTAGCATAGTTCTATATACATAGTAGGGCCTTAAGAAATATTCATTGATTGAATGGATGAATGGAATTATATACATATATCTATCTATATATATTTATAGAGATAATACTTGCTCAGCAAATATGAAAAAGTCTATCAATCCAATATTGGTTGTTCAAAACAATGTAAGATTCAAAGTGGTTGCTTTACTGTTCTTTAACAAAAAATATTGAGTAATATGAGACTTGGTTAACTCAAAATTCATTTCTCCCTGATCCCATGAATTTGAAATTAACAAAGTTTTCCTGTAAATGACTAAAATCATCCTCAGTCAACTGGCTATTCTTGTCAACATTCAAAAGACTGTTATTCTGTCTGATTTAGATTTCCCTTTGATCTATGCTGATTCTCTGTCATCTACCCACAGCATGCACAAAGTTATATTTTATTTTATATTTTTGCATTCTGCTTTCTTGAGCTGGGTAAAATACTCTGCTATCCAACGGTCTAGTTTATGTGGTCTCCCCTAAAATTCAGTCTCTTAGAGGTCAGCACTGCATCTCATCTTAGTTTAATTATATCTAGCCCAACGCTATGTTCATAAGGATGCTTAAAAATGCTTTTTCTTGTATGTGTTTGGATATACCTACAAGCCTTGTATTCTATGCCTAACCTTGATTCAGAGGATTGCTCATTCCCTAAGGCTAGAAACATTTTAAATTCCTATAGAAATGCAGCTTTACTCTGGATGGTCTCCTAGTTGCAGAATTTCTGACTTTTACTCCTATACAAAGCCTCCTTTTTCTTTAGCTGGGCTCTATAGAAGACCCCAAATTACTGCCAACATCATTCTTCTTCTGCTATCTGACCTGTTGTGGCTGAGTTGTATTTCTTATTGTTTCTATTAATAAATCTATCTCCAGTCACTTACTTACATGCTCACTGTCACGGAAACCCTGGTGTTAGCCCTATTAGCCTACTACCCAAGGCAACTACTTGTGCAGAAATTATCCACAATGCCTGAGGGAAAGCATCCCTTGGTGAAAGTGGCTGCTGCCCCAGCCCTCCAGTCATTGAGCTCCAAGCTGCTGCCTCCTTAGACTTAGCAATGAATCCATCCATCATTGCAAAACATTCAATTGTAAATGTGAGTCCAACTGAAGAAATACAGTTTTGTCTCCAGCGTTTGTGAGCATTCATGTGAAGTGATATTCAGCTGAGCACTGACTCCTCCTGACAGGAGTTGGCCCAGGAGGCTTGGGTTCCATACTACTTCTTACAGGAAGCCCATCGTCTTTTCCCAAACCTATCCAATTATTAGTGCTCTTCTCTTAAATAATTATTTTATATTTCATTTATAAATAAAACACTTTTTATTTTAGATATTTGGACTTCAATTGTACAAAGTGTAATTATTTTGTATTTAAATAAAAAATTCATCTATCTGTATTTTTGCTTTTTCTCCATTAAGGTGTAAGCTTCTTGATGGCAAAGATTACTTAATTTTTATATCCCCCAAATAGTATATATATGCATATATTTCTATATACATATATATTTATGACCAAAGAAGAGATAGAGAATATTATAAGATGTAAAATGAATAATTTTGATTATATTAAACTTAAAAGATTTAGTACAAACAAAACTAATGTAATCAAGATTAGAAGAGAAAGAGGGAGAGGGAGCACAGTGCCCACACATATAATAATACATTTGCCCATACATAATAGGCATAAAATGCTTTTTTTGATGAACTATTGATCAATGAAAATTTATCATCACCACTTCCAAAGTCAAATTAAAAACACTTGTATAAATACTGGGTCAATAGCTTCACATTTGTACATAGAGGACATTTCAGGGTAGCCTAGGGCTAATACATAGTAATCTTGAAGTGATTTTTAACTTGCTTAATTAACATTCTAACTATCCTGGTTATTAAGGTATCTTCACTGAATAATTCTTAGCATGTTACCATAAATAGAATATATGTAATTAAATACTTTTACTACATGATTGAAGGGGAAAAGTTTCACAAAAGAAAATGTTTAATCTATTTTTTTTAGTTTTATAACCCTTGTGTAGACCAATAGTGTCAAATTAAACTAAACTGTACATACAGATCTCTGCAGGCAGTGTATTGACTTAGAAAACCACATACTAATATTCTCTTTGTTGTGGTTGTATTTTAATTTATTTTGTAAAATATTTCCTAATTACATTTATTAAACCCTTAACTTCTGTCTTAGAATTGATACTTGTTGCAAGACCAAAGAGTAGTAAAGGCTTGCAGATAGATAACAGAAGTGAAGAGGAGCAGGTAAGTCACTTAACCATGGAGTAGTAATAATTCCATTTGGGATTTTTTTGGCAACAGTCCTGGAATGGTTTGTTGCTTCCTTCTCTAGCTCAGTTTAAAGATGAGAAAACAGAGGCACACAGGGTTGAGTGACATGTCCAGGGTCACACAGCTAGGAAGCATCCGAGGACAGATTTAAACTCAGGAAGATGAGTATTCCTGACTCCAAGCACAGTGCTCTAGTCACTGTACCACAGAGCTTCAAAGTCAAGAGGATCTGAGCATGAATCCTTGCTCTGCCTCTGTGACCTTGTATACTTTGCTTAACTTCTCTAGGACTCAGTTTCTTCATCTGTAAAATGAAGGATTTAGACTAGAGGACCTGTCAAATCCCTTCTAGGTCACAGTCCACAGTCCTTTGGTCCTTCTCTTTGACCTCAGTTTTTGTCCTCAATAAAATGAGGGGGGTGGACTAGATGATCTCTAATCTCTAACAGGCTACAATTGCTTTATAATTTCATTGTAGATGTGCATATATTAAGCACTGAGAAGTCCTATATTCAAATCATATCGTTATACTGAAAGAGAAAAAAAATCAGAGCTTCTTTTGTGGGTTTGCATATGCTATATGTTTTCTTAATGGGAAATGAATGTTGGAGCTTATTATACTAATATGGGCCTGCCATGTCCTCAAATTTATTACTCCAAACCAGCGGAGTCTGTGTCGTTATTAGGCTGGTTGCTAGTCAATACTAAAAAGCATTCATTAGCTACCAATGACAGAAATTGTACTACACTATAGATTTTTTTTTTTATAGTCAGGCTAAATCTGTACTTCCTTTGGAAGGGAATAATGAGATAACAGTTAAATGAGAAGTCCGAGAAGGATTTACAACATTGTGTTGATAATCTCTAAGCACTGTGAAAGATTTTGCTCATTTTTCCAATTTTGGTATCTTTCATAATGATAAGATGACACAGGGAGGGGGCAGAGGGGGGCAATGCAAAAGGCTAGGAGACTCAGAATAAGAAGACTTGGGCTAGCATCAAAACTCCATCACTTGGAAATCAGTCGCTTAATTTTTCCTGGATTCAGGAAATGATCACCCTAGTGCAAATATCAATAATATGGAAATAGGTCTTGACCAATGACACATGTAAAACCCAGTGGAATTGTGCATTGGATATGGGAAGGGGTTGGGGGGAGGGGAGGGAAAGAACATGATTTTTGTAATCCTGGAAAATTCTCTAAATTAAACAATTAAATAAAATTAAAAAAAATAAGGATAATGATATTTGTACCATTTATATCACAGGGGATTTCATAAGATAAATATATTTTAGGTATTAGAAAAATGGGAACTCCTGGCAGTACTGCAAATTTCTGTAGTTTTTATATTAGAAAAACTTCTGGAAACCAACAACCTCTTTTGGAAATATTAAAAATGAATTATTTTTAAAGACACACTTAAATTAGTTTATCTGTCTGCCTATAATTTGTTAATTTCTTCTTCCAGAACAAAAGTTCATTGTCTTTCTTCTTTAACCTCTTCCAAACTTCTCTGTGACTGTTATGGGCACTATGAATGACCCAGGCATACAGATATGTGTTATTAGATTCATCTTCTAATGTTCCCTTTTCCTCATTCCTCATTCTCCCATATTTAATCAGGCAGCAAGTCCTACTGATTGTACTTTTGCATTGTTTATATCTGTCCTTTTCTTTCTACCTACATGATTTTTATTCCACTTCAGAACCTCATTATTTCCTGCTCCAACTATTATAATAACCTCTAAATTTGATTTCTCTACTTCCATTCTCTCCCACTTTCAAACTACTCTAGACACATCTATCAAAATATTATTCTCAAAACATAGACCTGACTATATAAATCATGCACACAGAACTTTCAGGTATGCTCTATTGACTTTAAGGTAATCTACGAACCACTGATTTAGTTTTTAAAGCTTTTTCACATTCAAGCTCTAACTTTCTTTTCCAGCTTCATTTCATTCACATGCTATTCATTTTAGTTTGTCTTGACTAGTAGATATTCTCAGTTCAAGCATATTCTAGAGCTGGACTGAACATTACAGAGTTGATTGTTAAATTGTTAGTGAAAGCATTTATGCTTCAGAAATTAATAAGGCACAAATCAGGATTGATATACGTTTTTGTCACTGCTCTAAACTTTAAAAAATGTTAATAATTTGCACTAAATTTAAAGGTGTGTCATGAGTATTTCCTCCCTCCCAAACCATCAGAAGAGGTGATTGTTAAACATTTAAAAGCACATCTGAAGTCTACATTGCACTTTCTACCTCTGTGTAGTCACATAGGTTCTTTCTAACCTGAAATGTACCTCACTTCTCAGGGAGACTCTCAAGATTTCTTGTTTCCCTTCAAGTTGTGCCACAGGTGCCACTACTTATATAAATCCTTTACTTATCCCCCAAGTTATTTCTCCCTTTTAAAATGACCTTTTAGTATACTTAACCATGTACATGTTACATGCCCTGCCATCTTCCCCCTTGGAAAATAGAAGCTCTTTCAAGAATGAGAGAGTTTAATTTTTCTTTTTGTATCTCCAGCACTTGATGCGATATATATATATATATGTATATATATATATATATACACACACACACATATATATATACATATATATATAATATATAGTTAAGTGCTTCCTGAATATTTGTTTAATTGAATTGAATCTCTGCTTTTAAATTTTATCTGAAAATATATTTTTTTGCATTTGTTATAGAACTTTCTTTTTGGAGATAAAAGAAAAACTGACATAGCTCCTAACCATTAATATCTTAATATTATTCAAAGTTTGATCTTAAGCAACTCAGAATGTTAGAAATAGAAAGGACTCACTTTACAGATGAAGAAACTGAGACCAAGGGAAATGAATGACTTGCTCAAGGTGACCAAAGTTATTATTGGCAGAGTCCAGATAAAAATTCAAATCTCTAGACTCTCCTTCCAATAATCTTTTTCTTTTGCATGCTGTCTCTCAGAAAGAGATATGATAGAATATTATTACACTTTCAGAAATGATAAACATGACCAATTCAGAGAAACACTGCAATATTACAGAACTTATGCAGAATAAAATGAACAGAACCAAAAGAACCATTTACATACCACAACAACATCATGAAAAATAACTTTTCAAAAGACCCCAAAACTCTGATCAAAAGACTGATAATATAGCATCCTTCTTGATAAGAGAGGGCAAAATGGGATATTCATTTTCAGACCTGGCCAATGTGTCTCTCTATGTTGCTAGATTTAGAATACTTGTTTCAAAGGAGGGTGTTACATTAGTGGGTAATGATAGATATATAAAAGGGAAATATCAACTGAACTTTTCTTTAATTGCAAAGAAAACAAAAGCCTGTAGAAGAAGACATAAAGAGAATGGTTTTGTTATTACTTCATATACAAATGTCTATGCAATTGATTTTCTACATGTTTTATATATTTGATTTTATATATAGATAAGTATTTCTACATATTTAAATAAACTACATAAAAGTCCATAGTTGCTCAAGCATCTTTCTTTTTCCTTTCTTTATATGTATATTGAAATGTTTGTTATATGATGATTAAATTCACAATAAAATAGAAAATGAAAAAAAAATTCTGGTGGCAGTCAGATTTCCTGTTTCTTGCACAAATGATAAAAAAATGAGCTTTTCATTTAGGGCCTATGAATAATAGTTAATTCTATATGATTAAAATGTAGTAGGGACCTAGACTAATGAATTATCTAGTTCCCTAAATTTCTATTGTCCAATGAATATGTATGACTGAAACGAAACTGGGCTTAGTGTTTGATTTACTCATCTCAGGTTCTAAGTTTCTAGTTGCTTTTGCTAGTATAGATTTTGCCAGAGTCTCAAAGATAACTCAATTAAAATATTATTCCCAGAGTGTGGATTTAAATTCCTTTTTTTTTTAATTGGATCACACAAAAGCAGCATTTGGACAGAATTTCATAGCTTGTTTTTCATTTAAAATAATATAGTTTTGAATTAAGAGGGACAAAGGTGAAAGGCTCAATGATGACTTTTGATATAATTTTTAGGCTAATTTAATTTTACTTTTTTTTCCTCCCAAGAGGAGAGAAAGACTTAAAGGAAGATATTGATAGAAAATTTAGTAGTTCTACACCTTTTCTTAGTGATTCTTCTTCTCTTCAAAGGACAATGCTATTAATAAGTATGCATGGCACCTGAATTGTGTTAAGTTCTTTTATATGATCCCTCAAATCTTCCAGCAACAAGAAATAAAACATTTGGACTATTTAGTGAAATAGCCCACCTCCATAAAGTGCCTTTTCCCTTCAGCAAAAACAGAAACTTGCCAAGCCAGACCTTTTCCATAAAAGCTGCTGCTTATAAAGTAAAATAGATAGTAGATGGAAATCCAAACATAAAACACTCTCCTAGACATTTTTCCATTGAGTGTGCAAGTTGTGTTGAATCTCTCATTTCTAACTCTTAAGTCGATTTATCGGAGCCAGTGTGTAAAAGCACTTTAGTAGGGAAAAGTGGCAATCTCAATGCATCAGAGTTAGGCAGTTGTGAGGTTATCACTCGGTGAAAATCACATAAACATTCCACATATAAAATATTATTCATCAGTGCAAAATCCTCTAAGGGTTTGAGAGATGACAATGGTGTCACGGAACCCCTTTTTGAACAAGAAAAAATGTATTCCACTGCTCAGATTGATTCTGTAGCCACATAGCAAGCCCAACAACAAGCTAAGGAATGAGTATAATTGAGCAGAGAATTAGCAAATCTTAAATATCTGCCTCTGAGATATCATTACCCATAAACTTGCCCTTTTTCCACCCTCTTTTCCCCAAAGACTGACATCCCATAACTGAACTGAGAGCGACTGTGTGCTTTCCAACGGCTAAATCAACAAGGTCTCACATGAGTAGTGCTGGATGGTGTGGTTGACTGATTTCATGAAAAACTAATCATGTATTCATCATTGAGATCAAACACTTCCCAAGTAATTATTATCAAAACCAATTTGATAAGACTCAGGGAAGTGGCAGTGCTGATCTAATCAGAGGTAGAACAGAAATAGTTTTCTCAGCTTTTGTAAACCTTAGGTAGGGCAGCACAAAACTGTAATTGTGTTTTATAATTAGGAAAGGCAAAGTTGGCAGGCTGCAATCAATTATTTCAATCAATCATAACCATTTTAGCTTCACTCATTATTTACTGGAACACATTTTAGGAATTGACTTTTCATATATACATCTTATGCTCTATTAGTTCAACTGAAAACAACAACAACAAATAAGTTTGTTGAATTAAATTGAGCCCTGGGAGAAGTTATTCTAAGACAGAGTTATCTTTCTCTAATTTTTCTAATTCTTCTATTGCATTCTTGTACTTCTTAATTCTTTCAACTGGACATCATTGTTTTTCATATCAGATTGCCAAAAAGTAAGTGATTTCTAATAAGATCTCATTTTACTTCTATGTGAATTGAGAAGAGTAAAGAACAGAAATTTACTTGGCTCCTTCTGAGATATAATCATAAAAAATACCTTATATTTGTACAATGCGAGATAGTTTCTGAAGAGCCTCTCATTCCACAGGCACAATACCCCCCTGCTAGGTAAAGCTGGAACCTGGAATTTGCTATATGAACCACAGCAGAACACTCACACATTATATTAAATTCAGATTCAGGGGGCATATTCTATGAAATAATTACCATATACAAATCTCTCATAAGTTGCATTTTTGAAAAAATTCTACATGTAGAATTGATTGGGGATAGAATTTCAGTTCCTCATTGGCTGTTAAAAATCTCAAAGTGTTTCACTTTCATTTCTGGTTTATCTTCAAATGTCTTCTGTTTGAGAATTAAATGCCTCTTAAATCCCATCTTCACCATCATTCCCCAGCTCACTGCACTCCAATAGATACACACATACACACACACACACACACACACACACACACAACGTCTGCTTTTCTGTTATGTAAGGATTTGTGAACAAACAATCAAATAATGAAATGATTTAGGGGAGCATTTCTTACAAGAAGTCCTATGTGGATCATTTTGCAAAGCAAAGAATTGTTTGCTAATGTGAACAATCATCTCCTGATTTATCTCTTTTGTAAATATGGATTTTCATATATTGACTTTTTCTTAAAACTGAGCCGTGATATATTAATAACATCTTTTTTAGTTACTTTGTCTTTTTATGTCTTTTTATTGGATACTCAAATAGAAATAAATTTAGCTAATGAATTAATAGATTTTGTTAATCTGGAGAAGTCTGGCTCTTATGTGGACTTCACACTTTTTTCCATATAAGGTAGCAGAATTCAGCTCAAAAGTTCAATCGCATTGAAACATAGAAAGTATGTTATATTTTTCTTAGAAAAATCAGTAGGTAAAACTTGGAATTAACTCTAGGAATAAAACTTTTTGCTCAAAGGAAGTTCTAATCATTTATACACTATTTTTCTAAAATATTTTAATAATGCTTTTCTTTCAAGTCTATTTTACTTGGAAGCCACACACACACACACACACACACACACACACACACACACACACAGATAGATATAGATATAAATTACATCTTCCCACTGATTATAAGTTTTTTAGCAATAAGAAATCACTTAGTCACAAAATTAATCTCATATTATTTTTACATGAACAGAGCCATAGTATATTCTTTGGCAGTCTTTTGAATACAATCAATGTCTTTTGCAATGAGATCAAGTTTTTGCATCTAACTTTGGGACCTCATTGACTTGAAAGGATGATTTGACCTCTTTACAGAAAAACACATGAACCAGAAATCTTTCATTTATCATTGTATTCTGTGTCAACAGAGGTTTTATTTCACTAAGTCAACTTTAAGATTTTTATATTAATTTTAATAAAATAGTCCACTGATTCCTGCACCACTTAGACTGACAAGTACTTTGCCTTTTGTAGATAGGATTTTTAAACTAGGTCTATGGTGAAAGGCCTTAATTGATTTTTGAAGCACTTTCCCAGGCCAGATGATAGAAGGACGACTTAAAGAAAATATCTGACCCAAAAGGCAAACATCACTGTTGATTTTGGTAATTATAAAATGTGATTTTGCTCAACATTTTTAAATGAATGAAAATAACTTCAATGTCTTCTAGATGACAAAATATAATGTGGTGAGTCACACTCCCAGTGTTTTTGAAGCTTAAAATGATAGATATTGTTGAGTTAAACTAATTTCAACACCACACTTTCTCTCCTTTCATTGCATACAACATAAAATACTGCTAAATAAATTCTGTATTTATTCATGAAATGCTTTCTATAGTATTTTTAGATTATTGAATCATGACTTTAAAGTTTTTATTGTCACAAATTATCTAATACTTTATGTATTTGGTAGTTGGAAAAGATGGATTTACTGTCTAAAGAGGTCTTACAGCTTTTCTGATGAAATCAACTAATTATTTAGTTAGTAAGCATTTATTATTTACTATTTGCCAATGATATAAAGATGGAAATGAACTTAATTAATCTTCTAAATATTATGATTACTGCTGATACATCTCGTGACTAGGTAAACCAGTAAACCTGATTAGCACTAAAAGTCAACATCATCTTGTCAAATTCTAGGATTTCTCTGACATATTCTTGAATATTAAATAGTGCATCTGGATCCCATAACACCAATCAAAGTAACTTGAAGGATGAGATAATGTTTATAATGATGGGAATGTCTATAATTATGGGAAAAACAGGTACATAATATGTTGATCACAATATACATTTCAAGGAGTACAGTGTTGTCTCCATTTTCCACATGTATGACCCATGTAAACAATATTCTTTCTTTTTTTACACTTGGCTATACTTTCCATATTAGATCTGGTAAAATCTCAGCTATATGATTATTATATATAAATTATACACATATTCTAACACTTGGAATTTGTCAGCCTCCCAGGCACCTGACCATTGCTTTCTAAGATGTGCCTGTATAATATCACAGCCAGTCTTTGCCTTGCCTATTGTTAAGACAGGGAAGATCAATGAATGATAGAAGTCCGTGGATTCTAGAGAATTTGATATGATGGCTTAGCATTTCCTTTTCAGGTGGTTTTTGAATGCTGCGGGATTTTCCTATAACTTTTCATCACAGCAGAATTTCTCTCCATTTCAGCTCACCCAGAGAGAACCTTACTGGTCTGATGTAGCTCTTATCAACAAGTGAATCTGATGACAGCATTAACACATTGCCTCCTTTTCTGTGAGAAATCATGTGCTAAAACATATTAACAACAAAACTTCAAGTTGTTCCAGACTGTGAACATTGAGAGGAATTTAAGTAATTGAAGCACTGACAAGTGGGCTTCCTTGTTGATGCTTGTGTACATATGGTGGCTTCATGCCTTGTGTCTTTCTCCTGCTTTTAATTCTTCTGCACTATCACATAAGGCTTAGACTTCCTTCAATTTTCTTTCCATCTTTTCTATTTTGCTAGAAATCATTTAGTAATGTAGCAATTGTTATGGTAGAATAGCTGCATTTTTTTCTCTGTGGCACTCCCAAGTGTTCCTTTTCATTACAGACATCTGCATTGCTGAAAACACAAGAGAATGAGCCAGGTCTGTGGGGAGCAACTACAAGTAAAAATAAGACAAACAATAAGGAAAGATTTAAAAGCTGAGCATGTCAGAAGTAACAGAAGAGGTAGATGAAGCTCTGGGGTGGAGGTAAAGCTCTGTAAGAAATACAACTGCATGAAAAAAGAAAAGCTCAGTGTATGTTTTCAAAACGGGTGAGGGGAACCCTCATACAGAACACAAACAAAAGATTTGTAATGGAAATAAAAGTGTAGAGAAGGAAGCAGGACTGCTGAGACAGGAAAGATGAAAAAGCATTAGTTTGCCATGAAAGAAGCTAAAGAGATTCTGAGGTGAAAAGGGAAGACAAAGAAGCATTAAGTAGGGGAAAATAGTAGCTGTCTAACCCTCCTGTTGGGGGAGTGAGGTCAGGCTTTTCTGAATTTCCAAGTAGATTCCCCACTCAAATTGGAGAATAGAAATATAAATAGGTCCTTTCTAAAAGTGCCAATTGAAGATAATTTTGATAGATGTAATATCCCTCATTCTTTGCATGCTACCCAAAAGTTTACCATAGTATCCTACAGAATGACTTCTTGCCAAATAAATTTGTACTGTCCCACTGTTTTATTTTTATTATTTAGTTATTTCTTCTATTTTATTTAAAGTGCTTTGTAAACTATACCATCATATTGGTGAATTATAAAATCACCCTTCTAGAAACCATTGAATCTAACCCATTCACTTAGCAGATGAGGAAACTGAGGACCCCCAAAATATAAAGGTCTCTGACTTTGGAAATAATGCATTTTTCTCTCCATAATTACTATATTAATGATGATGATGATGATGATATGATTAATCAATCAATAAATAAATGTCAAGATGCTACTAGGTGCCAGAAATTGCTGGGCAAAATGACAAAAATGAAAAAGTACCTATCTTGAGGGAATTTACATTCTTTTTTTTAAACCCTTACTTTCTTAGAATTAAGGCAAAAGGACAGTAAGGGCTAGGCAAAGTAACTTGCCCAGTATCACACAGCTAGGAAGTGTCTAAGGTCCTATTTGAACCAGAGTCCTTCTGACTCCAGACCTGGGGCTCTATCCATGGTGCTACCTAGAAGCCCTCAAGCTTGCATTCTATTATGAGATAATGTGTCTATGTTACAAGGCTTTTATACCCTATGGTTTTTGGTCAGGAGCCACTCATTCTTCAAACCAAGTATAAGTCAGAGAGGTAAAGGGCATTTGAAGATGATGAATAGTTCCTTAATAGGCTGTTGTCCATGAAGAGCTGGTGAATTAATGTAGGAAACTGAGGTACAAGCTACCAGCCCTTCTACTAGTTTTTTCTTCTGTCATGATTTAAATCTTCCATCAAAGTAGAAAAACTCCACCCTCCTGTTTCAGTGCCACCATAGATACTCTTTTTCAAGACTGAGGGAAACTATTTAACTTCAAGTGCCTTTATCCATTTAGACTATCTTGTCAGGTCCCATATGTGTCTGAATACTGTTAAAAGTCTATACAACAATCATATAACAATAATCATAAAACCAAACTACTCCAGGTGATCATACAGGGAGCATTTTAAAGTATTTATTATGTGCTAATCATTGTGGAAATCAAAGCCTTCCCCATTTTACTTCTCTGAGAACAGCCCTTGCTATTGTTGTTTTCTCCGAAAGAATAATCCATTGTGGCTTTTTTAAGAGAAGAAATAGTCCCAGTCCAGTTTTACAGCAATGAATGGAAGGAAAATGGGCATATTCAGTGTATTTTTTAGCAAGAGTTGTACAAATAATTTTCTTTGAATGAATGATTTTTTTAGTACAATCCATTCATTCCAGTGAGGTGACAATTAAAAAATAACGGCTGATAGAGAGGTACCTAGCTAGAACCAGAATTAGTTCCTGCTGGCTTTATAGAGCTGGTCAGGGACCCCCTTTTCATCTTGGGATATTGAGTGACACCTCCTCTGTCCACTGGGGCTTCTTTAGCCATTTACTTTCTACTCTTTTCAACTGAACCTCAATTCAAAGACTAGGATTATGAGGGTTGTTTTCTTTTTTTTAATGAACTACCCAACCAGCAGTGATTGCCAGAAAAAAGACAGGATTTCTGAAGTCTAATGGCTAAATATAATATCACTGACTCACATGGCACCAATAAAAGCACACAATTCTTTATAAATCAGTAGAAAAAAATCAATATCAATCACCCATGCTTATTATAAAAGCTACATGTTCTGTAATTAATATTCACCAGTGTGATGCTTAATAAACATGCTTGAACTAAACTCCATTTGCCTTTGATTTCTGTCAAAGCTAAAAAAGCCCAATGCCTTTCACCTGCCTTTTCTTTTAAAGATTAAGAATCAACAGTTCAGGTATGTCTTTCAAGAATCGTCAAAAGAAAACTGTCCTCTAGGAGATAATGACCTCTGGCCCCTCTAGGTTTGAATTTTCAACAGTGGGTACAAACATTAGACAGTTGCTCTCTCTAAAGAAACTACAACTCAAACACTGAACACTTCCCACTCCCAACATGGGCACATAAAGGCATGCTGCTCTAATTGCTTGATTTTCCATATCTTCAGGGGTAAGGAGCATCAGAAAATTACATACTTTGACTTGTCTAATCACTAGGTTACAGAATAAACTGATGTTAGTCCCTTGCATTGAAAAGTGACAAAGAAATGTAGACTGGTCTAGCCCAGCTAGGGTCTTGCTTTTTAATGTTGCTTTCTCTTGCTTATTATTCTGTGTATTTTTTTGTGAGGGGAAAGCCACTAATTTTCAGTGATGCATAGAGGGTAAATAGAAGGAATACTAGAGGTCTTTTTATTAAGATTTTATATAGTATTTGGTGTCTGCATTGTGCTTTCCTGTCATCTATTGGTTAATTAGTTATTTAATTAAATTTAGAAAGATATAAAGGTCTGGAGTGGTTGCAGTGGCTTTTAAACTGGAGCCACTCTGGAGCCACTTGGCCTCCTCAGATGAACATTATAGAAATACTGGCATTTAAAATAAGAATTCCAAGCATAGAAATCTTTACTGTTCTTCTTGACTAAGAGAAACAATAGTTCCCTTTTCTTGTCTTCATAAAGAACATCTCTCCCTTTCTGTGATCTATGACTATTCTTAGAAATCTATTAGGAGAGGCAGAATGGTGCCTTTTGGAAGTATCAGAGATTTAGGACCTTATAAGTGTCTAGCCCAACCGCTCCCATTTTATAGATAAGGAAGTGAAGCAGCCTGATGAAATGGACAGACTTGTCCAAGATTATGCAGGAAGTCGCAAACCAAGCTGGGATTGGAAATGAGGTCCTCTGCCTCACAAGTCAGCACTATTACACAGTACTTACTCTTTCAGGATAAATCAGTCTTTTTCAGCCTTCACACTACTTTTTGCCTTACCTTAAAGCTTATATCACATTCTTATTATATTTATTATAACCAAATACAATTTTGCTTTATTGCTCTTTCAGCTTAATATGCTACATATATCTACATATAGACTTATTATCTTCTCTATTATCAGTATAAGTTCAAAGTTCCCCAGTATAGTGAGTTGACATTGTTTGATTTATTGTATTTGTATCCACAGAGCCTAACACAATGTCTGACTCATAGTAGGGGCTTAATAAATGGTTGTTGCTTGATTTAGTGACATTAGTGAAGTCAGATATTTACATACATACATACATACAGAGAACATCCATGTTCTCTAGTAGTATCACTCTATATTTCATGGGTATAGAAACAAAGACATAAAGCTATTCAATACAATGTCTTATAGTCAGTGAATAAAAATGCCACTAACGTTCAGGGATAAATCTATTGACTACTAGGTACCTTCTATGCTTTCTAATTGTTGAAATGCTTATGAAACTATGCAAAGACACTGTGCTAGATATAACAGAGAACCTTAGTCTTCAAGGAACTTTTATTTCCTGGATTGATTGTGGAAACTTTGCCATCTGAGTGAGTGGGCATTATTAATTCTTTGTTGATGATGAGGATAATGATTGATTAATAATGATATGGCTTTGTATGATCAAGAAAGTGACTGGCACATAAGAAGCTGGACTTAACTCTGTATATGAGAATTTTTGGAGAAGAGGTACACCAATAAATAGTGGAGACCACATTGAAATTATTGGTTTACAATGGCGCTAGAACAGAGAAAAAAGATCATCCTAAGAAGTCAGAGTAGTTTTGGGTTTGGTGGAATAGAATGCAAATATCCTAAAAGTCTCTGTGTTCAACTGTTTCCTCATTTTTTGTCAAGGCAGACATCCCTATCTTGATTAGTGTTATTCCACACACTGGAAAGCTGTGGGAAATCCATCCTTGAGCATTGTATCATAGTTAAGTTGCTCAATAAGAGTGCAAGAGTGTATTGCCCTTTGTGCTTTGACTTTGAAACCAGTAGGTTTCATCCCTGTCCCTGAGCAGGCTAAATAATAGCACAGTTCTTTTTGTACTTAGCCCTTTACAAAAGGCTTCCCTCAAAATAACACTGGGAAGTGGATATTGCAAGCATCATTAACCCCATTTGACAAGTCCCATATATGGTTGATGGCAGAGTTCCTGGATAGGCATATCACTGCCAAGGCAGATTGGCCCTGATAGCCTTAGCCAAAAAAGGTTCTTAACCTAAGGGACCATGCATTTGTTCATTTTTTAATATTTTGATAACTATACTTCAATATAATTTATTTTCCTCGTAACTCTATACATTTCATGGCATACTTTAAAAACCTTTATCCTGAAGAGTTTGTAGGCTTCACAGATTGCCATAGGCATCCTCGGTACACAAAAAAGGTTAACAGACCCTATTTTAGAGGTTAGCAGTGTGTCTAGCCCATAGGAGAAACTTAATAAATTGTTTCTTTATTGAATTTTAGAAAGCTGCCCAAAGCATTGTGTTTCAGTGACTTGGTCTTTAAGTTACATGGCTAGTTGGTTTACCTAAAAGACTCGCATTTGAACCATTTGAATCTTCTTAACTCCAATTAGCTAGTCACTGTGCCATGTGGTCTTGATTTCCTTACTTTTATTTTTTACTATACTATAGACTTCCTGTCACAGATTTGCCCTTCATTTTGCCTTGACTAACATCAAAGTGTTAGTTGATCTTTAACCTCCAATTTCATCTTTGGTAACTATTTTGGATAGTTTTTGGCTTGTTACAGTGTACAGAAGTAAGAACAATGAGAAATTCATAAACTCTTTTCATGGTCTCTGCCATAGTGACCTTTGTGCATCACTTATTCTACTCCAGCTAGAAGGGCAGGAGCAGAACAGTTGTTTGTTGGGTACCCTGAG
This sequence comes from Monodelphis domestica, assembly GCF_027887165.1. Classification (NCBI taxonomy): domain Eukaryota; kingdom Metazoa; phylum Chordata; class Mammalia; order Didelphimorphia; family Didelphidae; genus Monodelphis; species Monodelphis domestica. The sequence goes on along the minus strand of NC_077234.1, from coordinate 134,043,325 downwards.
CTTTTGAAGTGACTTCAAATTACATATAGTACAAATGAGGGCTTTCAAAGCTACAAAATACAAAACAAAGAACTTATTAGAGGAAATAAGAGATGTTGTGGGCATTTGTTAGGAGTTGATCTAATGGAAGGTGAATAGTGATACTCTCTAGTATTCCAATAGAGCTCTTGACAAAGAGAAAACACTGGACTGACTTGATATGTTTGTTCTTACATTCATACAACTATCACGGTGATCAAAGCTATGAATATGTGAGCAGTAGTGCTGAAGGTAGGCATAATTTCCTTATTACTTTCTAGTTATTCAAAATAGAATACATATTCCTTTAATGGTGTATTGACACTATAGGCACTTGAGCTCAGAAGAAGACCCAATGGTGTACTACCAGTAACCTTTATATGATGATTTTTTTCATATTTATAGTTCCTCATATGGATGAAATCTCAGGACTTTCCCCCCAAACAAAACAAAACAGGAGCTTACAAATATGGTGGAAAATAGTTAGATGATATAGAGATGCTCTGGGTGGTTGTACAATTCAGAGCAAGTTGGATAGCCAATCTGGCCAGTGATAACTGACAGATCTGGGAAACCAGTCAACTAGACAAGGGAGAATTGAGCAGGCACAACAGGCTGCCTCCTTAGGGCATGTAAAGGCACTGAACACAACAATTTTTCTAGATCCCAAATCTCATGCATCTGTGGCCAGTTGATTAGAGAATGGGCTATGAGACAGGATGTGTTGTTGGTGAAGTTGTGGGGCTCCAGCCAAGTCAGACTGCACCCTGCAGTGAACATCTCTTGCCAAAAGAAGACATAGCTTCCATTTCTGGGACTGCTGCAACATTCAATGCTAAGTTCCAGCTGCAGCTGGCAGAATGTAGAGCGACAGCCCTGGAGGGAAGCCCTATTAGTCTCTGGCTGTGAGGCACAGCTCTGGGAAAGCCCAGTTCTGCCCAACCATAGCCCCAGCTTAAACAGAGCCAGCAGTAAGCAAGGCAACTGAGCTGAGAGGGTAGCATCACTACCTGGTGGAAAGCAGACAAGAGATTGGAACACTGTTGAACAAACACTGCTGAGAGAACCCTGTGGGCTCAGCAAGCTGGGCAGGGGCTAGTGATGATCAGCCTTGGCCAGAGGTATCTCTTGTGCATAAGGCTTGGCAAGATGACAGTCTAATCATCCAAACCAGGAAGCTGATTCTCTCATGAAGATCCTCACATTCTCTCTCTTCCAGTAAAGGGTTGCTCATTGTTTTCAATAGTTAGGCTCATTTATAGAAAATGAAGGGAAGGAGAACTTTGAAAGGGATGCTAACACTGGACAAGAGTCTCTGATGTTTGTGAAGATCTACCATAGAAACTGGTAGGAGTATAATTTATTGGTTAGATGTACCTATTTTGTGTCTTTCTGAGATATATAAGGAAACGTGTCCCTGTGCATTGTCAAGGAGCATGTCCATTATATAATATGACTCAGTAAATAGCATGCTGGGTCTGGAGTTCAAATTTACCTTAGATATTGATTAACTGTATGATTCTTGGCAAGGCATTTAATTTGTCTGTTTCAGTTTCCTGAACTATAAAATGGGGATAAAGATAGTTCCTGGATGGCACGGTTGTTTTCAAGATCAAATGAGGTAATATTTGTAAAGCACTTAACACAGTGTCTGACACCTAGTGGGTGCTTGATAAAAATACTTGTTCCTTTCTGCTATTGTAACATCATTGGAATATGGATTTTCAGTGATTCAAAGGAAATAATGTGACATAAATAAAGTGACATGGACAAGCGATGGAATGGGCTTTGAATTCTAAATCAAAGCCCATGGTTTACTTTATCATCATTTCCTCAAAGCTATATGAAGTAGAAATATCAGAAAATATCCAGTCTTACCAAGGTGTTTAATAAGATTCCCATTGGATTCACTTTTCTGCTCTTGCTAAAAAGATCATTGTCTCTGAGGGCCACCATAATAGGAGTGAAATCTTGTGGGCCAAAGAACATAGAAGAAAAAATAATGGTTCAGTGTATTTAGCAACATTAGGGATCCCCAGTGCTTCAGCCCAAACCCATCTGACTTATCTAGTGCTCAAAGTAATTAGCAGCATAGGGATATCAACAGAAACAAGTGTGCTGATTTTTGTAAAACTTTATACTGTCCCAGTTTGCCTATGGAGGCACATCCTCTATGTGACCATAGGGGCATTGCTTAACCTCCCTGTGCCTTAAGGCATGTAGACACATGCCTTCTGCCCTACTTCAAAAGCACATCACTTACATTGTCTTTTTGAAGTTGGGCGTATGTTCTACAGAGTGTACAATGTGGCCAGCGGCAAATCTGGCTCTTTGGTTTCCTTTTTTTTTTTCTATCAGCACATTGGTTGAAGTCGATATGGTTCCAGTAAAGTACCCTACAATTCAGATAGAAATATATTCACTACATTACTTACTGTAGAGAGGATTAACAAAACTAAACTGATTCATGAGTGGTCATGAATATTATTTGCATATCATTTTACAAAAGCAAAATTCCAAAGAATACATTATGATTATGTGGAAAAAAAGGTTGGATTTCCATTTGTGAACTTCATAATTTAATAATAGAATGTAGTTAAGCATCCTGGGTATTTTCTTTTTACTTACTGAAGCTCATTCTGAAATGTATAAGACCAAGATTTCTTTCAGACCACAAGCCATCATTGTCATGAAGATAAAGTTTGTCCTTAAACAGAAGATGCAAAATAGAGAATCACAACAGTTGTTGGACAAGACCAAAAGAAACTCAGTTGCCTGAAATATATAGATAAGTATGGCAAAAGTCACATTGGATCTCTGCCCAACATTCATTATATCTGTTTTGCTAAATCACTATCTGGAAAGTGAAAAAATCAGTAATCTTCATAATTTTCATTTATAGTGTCAACTCTCCATGGTACCATGAAGACAAAACACTGAAATGATGGATTGATGTTTTCCTTTTCATCTCACTATCTTAGTTTCATGCAGAACTGTAGTTTCTCTGTGTGTGTGCTTGTGTATGTCCATGTATGTGTGTGTTTATAGATAGGTGGATAAATGTCCTAAGCAACAACTGGTGACATAGATGGGTTTTTACTTTTATTTCACTTTATGAACATTTTACTGGGTTCTTTGAAAAGGTTAAAGTTTCAGTTTTTATGTCTTCTTGTGAATTCAAGACAAAAGGGAAAGCTAAGAAAGATGCTCAGAACATTCTTCCCTTAATAATAATTATAGATTCAAAAGTCCTCTTTTCTGTGAGAACAAATAATAAGATAGCACTTAAAAGCAAGAGTACAGATCATTGAGTTTGAAATGATATAGTCTGGATTTTAAGTCTGTTTCTACCAATAACTAACTGTAACCTTGGGCAAGCAATGGTTACGTTCTAGTTTAGATGAGCCAAGATGATTTAAAGGGTCTTTGAAGAACTTTGATTATATGATTTTTGTTTTTCTCAAGTATAGCTAATTTCTACCCTGAAAGGACCTTTTTTAGGGCATCTAGTTGGTGCAGTGGGTAGAGTGTTTGGCCTAGAGTCAGGAAGATATATTTTCCTGAGTTCTAGTCTGGTCTCAGACACTTTCTAACTGTCTAAACTTGGGCAAGTTACGTTACTCTGTTTGCCTCAGTTTCCTCATCTTTAAAATTACCTGGAGAAGGGAATGGCAAAGCACTCCAATATATTTGCCAAGAAAACCCCAAAAGGGGTCACAAAGAGTTGGACACTACTGAAAACAATTGAACAATAACAAAAACATGCTCAATAATCCACCATCTATGTGGTATATTATATAGTATGTAACTATATAATATAAAATAGGATAGGATAGAATATAGCCAAAATAAGCTCTCTGGTATGATATTTTCTAACTGTAAAGCTATACACATGTAAACAACATTTAGCAGCCAATTTAATTTTAGATCATGATTACTGAAAGCAACAGAATGCCTACATAATTGATGCAATATTTATTTAAACCATTACACAAGGACTTGCTAACATAAGAAGTACTCAGAGTTATTATTACTAGAAGGCTTTAGCAAAAGAACATTCCTTCATAATAGGGTTATGAAAGATGGACAGCCTTTGTAATTTAGTGACATTCTGCTGCAGAACACAGATTGGCTTTCTTTTTCAAGTGTTCAAAGCTGACAAATCAGAGTTCCCAGTTGAAATGAGCTTGATGTTGCTATTGTTAGAACATTTTAAGGATATGGCGTTTGGAAGTTCTTAATTAGATTGAATATTTCATTGATACAGTGGGTCCCCTCTGTAGCCAGAAATGGATTTATTGGGCAGTTTATTTAGTGGCATTCATGGTATAGCATGAATTACTAGCCTGATGCTCATAACCAGTCAGTTCAGCAGCTTTTTCCATCTTTGAAAAGGATGCAAAAAACCCTGGAAAGATTTATAGGAAGTGGTCCAAATTGAAACCTGTCTGGGAGCCCCTTTTCCATTTACTCACCTTTACATCTTTGTGTTTTCTTTAAATGGGTGGCTACATAGACACATTTCCTGAAGTTTAGAACTCATATTATGATGTGTTTCTATAAAAATCATATTATACAATCAGCATGCATAGACGGCCTGCTTGCTGGGGGAAGAGTTGCATGCCTATAGGTCATCCCTGGGGGATAGGTTGTATATAAATACCAACTGCAAGTTCACAGTTTGTGCAAATATAAACTCTGTTAGAAGGAGATAACATGTATATATTGTGACATGGCAATGCCTAGCTGTGCATTTGTGTGCCTTGCTATATCAAGTTCTCTAAACCATTTGGGGACTGGTCAAAACAACACATTATTTCCAAGAGACAAAAGATCCAAGGGCAATAAGGAATCTGGGTTGAGTTTTAAACAAATATTCCACAAAAATCACTCACCTACTCACCCACCTGCCACTCAGATATCCAGGGGAAAAAAAGCTGCATTTAGGCATCCTTAGGCTCCCTAAAGCATAGATGGGGAAATGTGCATGTATGTGTATATGTGTGTAGGTTGATAGATATAGGTCTATATATTTATATATAGCTGTATAAAAATCTCTATTTATCTACACATCTTTGCATGTATCTACCTATATATGTATCTAGTTGCCTATGTTTCTGGCTATGTATCAATCTGTTTCTCTCTCTCTCTCTCTCTCTCTCTCTCTCTCTCTCTCTCTCTCTCTGTCTGTCTGTCTGTCTGTCTCTCTCCATATACATGCATTGGAATATATGCACCCAACACCAGAGGGAAAGATTATGTGGTAATACTGAAGGAGGACCTATAAGAATACTAATCATTCAGCTTCAGAGGGAGACTGGGGATAGGGTGGCATTTCATATAATATGGTAATGGAATCAAATTAACTCTACTTTCCACTTTAAGTCCACCTCAAAGTAATTGTATAACTCCTGGATCTGCTGCTTATAGTGTATGTGACTTGATTCAAGTTGGCTTAGTTCACTGGACTAGAGTTTCTTCATCTATAAAATGAGAGCATTGGACTAGATGATCTCTAATGTCCACCACTACTATCTCTAAATCTTATGGTCTAATGAGATCTACCCTTTTTTCTCATCATCCTCCTATAACTGACTTCTACTCAATAGAAGCTATGTTTATAGATTGTAGGTTATTGGTAGTATATTGGTATAAAGCTAAGTGGAGAGAAAACAGTGTACCTATCCACTGAATTTAAAGAGAATAGAACTAATTTCACTTCACGGTCACAAATCATTTAAAAAGTACCTAGGATTATATTCAACAATGCTAGTGGTCAAGACTATTCTTTATAAGTAGAAGGGAAAAGATTAGACTGGCCAAATTTGATTCAAAATGGATGGTTAATATCCAATGGGACCCAAGGTCACAGGTGAGCCGAGCCCAGTGCCAAGATGCTTTCAGGTGTGTCCTTCTGCCCTACTTACCAGGAATTGCCATCCCCTGACCCCACAGAATTATGCTCATGAAGGAATCTGCTGTATCTGAGCTGAGGGCTAGAGTATCTGCCTAAGTAACTGAATCTTTTTTTGGAGAATGCATTAAGAATAACTGGGGGAAAAAGATTTAATTTTGATAAGGCATAGTGAAGTGTGTTTGTAATATTGTAAAAAGGTCTATGATGAAAAATGCCATAAATGAAAGATATTAAAGTGATTTTGCCTTAGTCTAAAGCTTTTAAAAATGACAGAAACACCTGGGGAGAAACACTAGGCAAGTGCATCATAAATGGATTTCATTGTATTCTATATGTATGGATATTCCATAAAGGCCTGTTTTAGAGGAATTTCAGGAAATGCAATATAGGGGTGATTGCTGGGAAGCAGAAATAGCTTCTCTGATTGGAAGGTAGAGCCATGAATTTCAAAACTACATTTTAATGAGAGAGCTCAGCTTGGACATCTCATTTTTTTTACTGGCAACATTACCTTGGTATTTCTCTGGCTGACTTCTCCAGCATGCCCCTATATTGGGTACTTGCCCCCACTCCAACTTTTTATCTTCCTTTTGTTTTTTCTTCTTCCATTAGATTGTAACCTCCTTGAGGGCAGAGGCAAGCTCTCTCTTCTTGTATTTGTATCCTTAGCACTAAGCAAAGTGCCTGCCACAGAGTAGGCACTTAATGCTTATTAAATATTATGAGATACCCTAAGATTTGCAAAATGCTTTTCATATGATCTCTTTTGCTAGTCACAATACTTGTAAGGTAAGTTCTATTATTTTTCTCTACTGTACAGGTCAGGAAACTGAAGCCAGAAATATTTAATGATTTGTTCAAGGCAGCTAATAACTGTCTAGGACAGGACTCAAAGTCACATTTTCCTCCAAGTTGCCTCTCAGCAGACAAACTATCCTGTAATGTAGTGCATTAGGGATGGGATCACTCTGGTTGAAGGAAGGTGTGATGAAACCAAGTAGCCTGAGTAGTAAAAGATCTGGAAGGCATCTTATCAGACAAGACATTTAGGGTCCTAAAGAGAATGTGTTCTTTCGTGTTATTAATGGCATCATTGCCAAAGTGACTAAGAAAAATAATAAATGATGATGATTCTATTACAATAAGTCTATCACTAAGCACTAAGAAAAATGTTTGGAGACCTTCAAAATAATCTAATATTTTCATTATATGAATGAAAAGATTAAAGCTCAGAGTTTAAACTGCTTGTCGAAAGTAACACTGCTTACTTTCGGTAGAATTGCTACCAAAACCCAATTCAAAGTTTAAATAAATGTTAGTTAGGGGTAGACATCATGCAAGTAGTTATGCATGTTACACCAAGTGCATGGAAGATAATCTTAGAAGGAGGTCACTAGCGGATGATAGAACAGAGAGAGTTCTCTTGTAGAAGGTCTTATTTGAGCTGAGTCTTGGAAGCCCGGAAGTAGAGGTGAGGAGGGGCCACCTTCCAGGCAAGGGAAACAGTCAATGAGATAGAATGGATTCCAAAGATAGACCTCATTTCTGTTCTCACGTCAGTACGATAAGGAAATCAAGTTCCTTGAAAAACAGAAGTATCCATGAAAATTAAAGCTGTCAAAAGCACAAAATATCTTTTAGGGTAGTTTTGATATATTTTGTCCTAGATGCATAGTGTATCTTTCCTGATATATTGACTAAAATGGGCAATATGTTAGCAAAATGGCTCGCCTTATGAATCTCTTTGCTTTCCTCTCTATGTGAGTTATTTCTCCTAGCCCATTACTTTCATTCTTGGATTGGAATGAGTAAAAGTGTTGTGGACAGAGGTCAGCAATAGAGATGCTGAAGAAGAAAACAGGAAAGTATTCAGGCACTGTGCCAAGTACATTCCCAATATTTGATAAAAATATCATTTGATCCTCAAAACCTCCCTGGGAGGTAGGTGCTATTATTACTCCCATTTTATAGATGAAGAGGCAGACAGAGGTTAAGTGACTTACACAGGTCACAGAGCTGGTCAACCTCCAAGGTCAGATTTAAACTCAAGTCTTCTTATCACCCGACCCAGTGAGCTGTTTACCATACAACCTTGTTGCCTCATCAGCAGTGGCAAAGATAATAAAGAGAGTAGAGGTAGGAATGTGTTACTCTCTAAGAGGCATGGTACCCAGAAAGTGGTGGGTGAAGAGAGGATGGAAAAAACAGCAGGGGCTACAGTAATGGTGACAGGCTACCCAGAGTTTTGTGTGATGCATAGTAAGGATCTCTCCCATCAAAACCGATCATTTAAAGCCGAATGAACCTTGTTACTACATGTGCACAGGGGAACCACACACAAGTATTTGCATTTTTACAGAACTTTTCATTTGATCCGATGCAAACGTTTCATATATAATAATTACTTAAGGTAGTGAATCTCTATTTTAAGGGCATTGATGTATTTTTCAAGAGTTCTTATTCATGAGACTTGCAACTCACTGGAAATCATGATGCTGTATTTCATGTATTGAGCAGAAATGGGTCTGATGTTATATAGGCAAATGAGGGTGATTTTCTTCTTTTTTCTTTTTGCCCAGCACTGGGGGTTGGGTTCTATGTAGTGATTTCCCTGACAACCAATTTGGCATCTTATACTGTCACAATAAGCTCATGATTTCAGGTGAGGAATAAGCTGGAGCACATGAACCCTCAAGCAAAAGAGATGAAATTTTCATCCAAATGTCCTGAAGAATAAAAATGATGGAGATAAAAACAGAAAATATATGACACGGACAAAGTTGTTTCTAACTAGAACATTTTTCAAAGTTTTCTAGGGGCATCAATTGCTTTCTGAGCAAATCATTTAGTACAGAGCTCCAGAGAGGGCATTAGTAAATGATCCTCCTCTGCCTACAATTAGATTAGTCATGGACTTGTAGACTTGAATTTATGATGATATGTATTTCAGAAAAAAATCCTTGTGCCTGCGCTTTGCTAAAAGAAAATAGAAACCATTATGAAGCATGAATGAGCCCCCTAGATTTCTGTTTGCTCTTACATCTATTTTTTGCAATTATGCCTATTGTCTCTTGGTTTAGGGATAGGGCCAGGGAGAGAGACTACTACACCTGTGACTTTATTGGCATGGGAGCCCCCAGGGAGGAAACTCTCCCTCACCATCCAGGTCAATACATAGACTGTACATTGTGGCCTTAGAGAATTTCCCAGAGTTAAGAGGTTATGTGACCTGTCCAGATTCACACAGTCAGGATATGTCAGAGGTGGGACCCGAATCCAGGTATTTGTGGATTTGGGACCATCTCTTTTTAACACACTGCCCCCTCCTAAGTGAAATATGCACCAAGTTATAAAAGATAATATGTAATTACTATACCCAAGTATATTTGATTTCAAGTTCTTATTCCAGTTTTGCAAAGGTTTTTAAAGAAGGTAACCATTTGTTCTGAATTGGTACTTTACTTATGGTTGTAGGCTGTATGTTCATTCAGAAAATTTATTAAGCATTTACCCTGTGCCAGACACTAGGCTAAACTCTTGGTAGACAAAAAAAGTTCTATTTGCCTTGAACAAGCTCATATTCTAATGGATTTGAGAGCATGCAAATAACTATATACATCAAGATATGTAGAGTTTTAGTGGAAGGACATTTCAGAGGAAGGGCACTAGCAGTGGGGGTAGGGGGAAGGAAGGAACATAGGATGCTCACAAGAAAACCATCTTTCAGAAGATGGAATTTGTGTTGAGGGATGCTAGGAGGTCAAGGTAAAAAGAAAAAGTATTCTAGGGTATGGGAGAAAGCTGGTGAAAAGTGTAATGTCTTGGAGGATATGCAAGTAGATCAGCATATGTGAGTAGTAGAATACATGAAGGGTGTTAAAATGTAATCCTAAAAAGGTAGTTTTCCCATTGAAGGAAGGAAACAAATATTCAATAATGAACATCTAAATTAATAAAAAATACAAATAATAATAAACACCTAATCTGTCCTATGGGTTAGGTACTGTGTTGAGAGCTTTACAAATTTGAGTTTATTTGATACAACAATTCTAGGAAGTGCTATTTTACAGTTGAGGAAACTGAGGCAGACAGAAGTTATGACTTGCCCCGCATCACATTGTAAGTACCAGAGGGTGGATTTTAACTCAGAACATGGTCTTCCTGACTAAGGCCAAAGATTTGCCTAGATGCCACTGAGAAGCATGGTAGAAAACTAAGCGGTTTCATTACTGACAAATTCTCCCACATTTCTAACTTGCTATCTTTCTTTTTTTTTGTCAGGCCTCACTTTCTGTCATAGAATCAATATTAAGCATAGGTTCCAAGGCAGAAGAGGAGTAAGGACTAGGCAATTGGGGTTGAGTATTTGCCTGGGCTCACACATCTAGGAAGTTTCTGAATCCAGTTTTGAACCCAGGAACTCCCATCTACAGCCCTGGCTTCCTATCCTCTAAGCCACTTAGCCGCCCCTTAAGTTCTTCTATATAAAACAAAATGTTTTCAGCTTGAATGTATCAAGTGATTAGATTTCTGCTTAACTTATGCCATGGTATGCATTCTGTGGCAGATACTATTCCTGGAAATATTACAAAGGTCTACTAGAGACTCTATTTTGGTAATAGGATGAAAATGAGAGTGAAAATTCCTTTCTATTTCAATAAGTAGTATTAAATGCCCACTATCTACAGTTTTATGCTAGGTTCTAGGGATTGGGGCAAAAATTAATAGCTCTTTCCCTTGTGGAACTCAGGCTTTATTTGGAAAATATAACTTGACCAGCAATAAATAAAGACAAAGTAACATGGATTTGATGAGAACAATTGAGTGAAATCAGGAAACAATTCATTTAAGAAGTAGCAAAGAAGTAATCTTTGAACTGAATTGGTAATTTCAAGAGGTAGAGATATGAGAAAAGCCTGTTCAAAGCCTTAAAGACAGGAGATGGAATGATATATATGGGAAATGTAAATTGGTCAGTTTCCCTGAAATATTTAGTGTAAGAGAGAGATTATATAACATCAACTTGGAAAGATAGGTTGTACCAGCTTTACATTTTAGAGGAGTTTGTATTTTTATACTAGAAGTTAGTAATTAGCTATTGAAGTTGCAGGAGAAAGGGACTGACAACATAAAACTTCTTTCAGAAAATTAATTTGGCGCTGGTGGCCGGTGACTTGGAGATAGGAGATTCTGGAGACAGAGAAACCAATGTGAAAGATCTTAACAATAGTCCAAGTAAGAGATGATGAAAGTCCAAGATAGTGTTGTTGTGTGAATGGGGAGAAAAGGATATATACAAGAGATATTGGGGAGGTAGAATTGTTAAGCTTTGGCAACTAATTTGATATTAGTCAGGGATAGGGGAAGGCAGGGAAGCGAGTATTCAAGGATGACTGAGGTTTCAACCCTAAGTGAATATAGAGATGGCGACATTTCTGACAGAAATAAGACATTTTTAGATGGTTGTATTTAGGTAAGTAAAGGTGATAAAGATAATGAGTTCTATTTTGGATTTGTAGACTGTGAAATGCCTTTGGAACATTTAAATAGATATATCTGGTATGCTATTGGTGATATTGGACTAGAAAGATATCCACATACAAATAGATCAATATAGAGTGCTTTATAATTTATGAAAGCCTTTTGCTATAATTTGTGAGATAGATATAAGTAGTACTTTTTACATTTTACACATGAGGAACTAAGGCTCAGAGCAATTATGACTTCCCAAAGTTCTTCACATTTAGTGCTACTAAGACTCTGTACCTGAGACCAGATTTTCTGACTCCTCAGGAAATTAATGCATGTTTCAAGATATGTCACCTCCATTACTATAACTTCACTCTAGTTCAGAGTAGAAATGGAGATTTGTAATATTCAAAACTCAATGGGAACTACTGATATTACATCTAGCTCTGCACCAAAGAATTTATACACAGGATAGTACTACATGACGGATACAGAGATATCAGAGCTAAAGTAAAAATGGTTTTTATTTTATCTCATCCAGGAGATAATTATATTTGTTTTGACTTATTGATAATACTATTGTTTTAAACATTTTTCTGATGGACTGAAGAGGAAATAACTATCAGTTCAATAATGAATTATGACTTCAGTAAATAACAGAAGTATTACAATAGTTACAATTGATATACACACAAATACCCACTATATATAACATCATATATATGCATATATATGTATATATATATACTCACATACATGGCCAATGAAATGATATTATATTATTTGGAGAAAGCCCAAGACATACTGGATGACTTTGGTTTCTTTGACGTCTGACCAAGTGATAAAGACTCCACAAGTCATGCTTCAGTTGCTTTCATGGTTGTTGGGACAAATTGTTCTCATAACTTGTTCTATTGGGAAAATTCTTCACTGTCTTGAACTGGACATCCACCTAAGTCACCAATGGATCTGAGGCCTGTCAGTTACCCTCAACATGTTTTAATCTGCCTGCTTAGATGTTTTTACTAGGGTATGACCACTATGCATGTTATAGCTTTTTGGAGCCACAGATGAGAGTTGGGTGAAAGGTAGATACCAAAGGTGGATAAGAAGCCCTTAGGGTTAATCACCCCTTACGCCAGAGGTGCTATTATTCCCTGAACACCCCATACATCCCAGGCATTGCTAGTCATCCTGACTTTTGTCTTGCCACTGGACTTCAATGACTCTGCAGTGGAAAGTGAAGTTTCCACCTTGTGCAATTCTGCCTCACTTAAATTCAATTCAAGCCCAAGTCAAGAAATTAACCTGTGATATCATGGTCCTCTTCAAACTGAAGGATGAACAACAACACAATATGTATAAGATAATAACTGTAGTCACACCCCTTATCCCTTATTACTCTACCAAAGCATCATTGGGAAAAGAGTCAACATAAATGAATATTTTTGGAAAACATTGTGGAACGACTCCTATAAGAGATAAATTGAGATTAATTTTTTTAAAGTTTCATTTAGAGCAGTTTTCACAGAGATTGGTGAATAGAGCTAAGTTATCTTCCTGTGCTACTGCTCTTCAAATATTTTGATAATACTGAAAAGATATTTTATCTTTTATTCTAAAATGGCTTCAAAAATTCAAAAACTGATTTCACCTATTCTCAAAGGCATCAAGAAACACTGAGGCAATTGAATATAATGATTTGAATGCTCCAAGTGAACATAAGGAAACAGATAATCAAGAAAATAATCATAGTTTACATATCAGAATATTGGAGAAATGAAAAAGTAGGGAAATTTGATGAATAGTTCCACAGGACACTCTAAGGTAACATTAACCTTTACACTTAGTGACAAAAGAGAAGTAAAAGGAAGAACAGTTGAGAAGATGCTGGAAAATATAACATGGGATATAAAAAGAGGTGGAAAATCCTTCCACGAAAGAACTCAAAAAGTAATTAACAAATATATTCAGGTACTTTTTTCCCATATGTAAAGGCTCTCCATCAGAATGGCTTATGGCATCCATTGAGATGACCACTGATAAAAACATGAGAAGGGAACAGATAGGTTTTTCCAGGAGATTTCATAGAACAGAAAACATCTTCAGAGTCATACAAATGATTGAAGTCCTTGCCATATCTATCATTTGTTAATTTGCAAAATAAATAAATAAATAAATAAGTAAATAAAGGCATTATTTGACTTTCTGTATAACAAAATTTAGCCTGGATGGTTTTACTCAAACAAGTTGTTTCCTATATATATGCTAGAAACCATACAAATCCTATATTACATGCAACTCTGTAGAAGAATGTTACTCTGGGATCAATTGAATATTGGACTTAAAACAAAGAGACATTTCGTAACCTATGGTGATTCAGGATGGTCATGGAGTATATTCCTGGCTAAAACTCTTCATATGTGTTTTCCTCTGCTAGAATGTCAGATATTTAAGGGGGTGCATCACTTCGCTTTTGAGCACTCTCCATATATGTGTTGTCTCTCTCTACTACAAGGTCAACTCCTGGTGGGATTCCAGAATGAAGATGAATACCCCAATGTTGTCAAATCAGTTCTTCAGATGCTTCTGTTCATAGATGGTGTTGTATTAGTTACATTGAACCCTAGGATGCCAAATAGACTTTTTACTCAGAGTCATAGTCATTTGAAAGAGATTGGCTTATCCCATGCTTCCTGAAAAAAATCAGTAGATGAAAATGTATAACGTTTAGATTATCCAATGCAGTTTGAAAAACTTTTGAGAAAATATATCAAAATATATACATACTTGGGGGCAGGAAGCTAGGTTACTTAATGGAATGAGAGCCAAGTCTAGAGATAGGATGTCCTGGGTTCAAATTTGACCTTAGACACTTCCAGTGGTGCAATCTTGAGCAAGCTACTTAAACCCCATTGCCTAGTCCTTACTCTCTTCTTCCTTGGAACTAATACATAGTGTTAATTCTAAAATGGAAGGAAAAGATTTTTTTTAAAATTATATATACATTCAGTACACATATAACAGTACTTATGTTAAGTCTTGGTAATGAAATAGGCTCAGAAAGAGATTTGGCTGGATTGTATGTGAGAAATTACGTACTACTATAAAAGATCCCACCCGAAGTGTTTCCTGATACAGAAGCTGATCTAAAACAAAACTAATGCACAAAACCTACTAATATTCCCTCACCTTGTCATGCCCTAAAGTTGTGAATCATGGGACACCACAATATTTAAAGAGACAAAAGGCATATAACCCCAGGGACAGTGAAATTATACAAGGTGGGTAAAAGTGGACTGAAGCATATTACCAGCCATGATGTAGACCAGAAGTAAATTAAAAGCCATTATCCAATCATTCACTCAGACTAACTTGCCATATATCTGCCCTTCCACCAGTGGCATACCATGACTCAGTTCTCACTTTCCACCTATTACTCTGGGGACAGTAATCAAATCAATACCATCATTGCTTCTGGAAATGGAGCACCAATTAGCTGCCTTATGGATCAACTCATGTTCTCTCTGACTCCCTAGACCAAAACTTCCCTCTGATTCAGACTCTCCCCATATACTAGAATATAAGTTGTTTCAGTAGAAGCACTGCTCACTTTTGTCCACTCTACATTATAAATGTTGTCTCTTCCTGCAAGATTATCTGTTCCATGATGGAAAGAACTATCTAATTTTTGAGGCTTGATGTAAAATATGGACTTAGTAAGAGCTTTTTGCATTCATTCACTCACTCACTCATTCATTCATTCATTCATTCATTCAGAGCCTGGGTCCCTAATATCTCCAAATATAAAAAGAACTAAATAAAGGGCTCCAGCCTCTCCTGTAGCTCCTTTATGGAGAATTTTTGAAAAGATATGAATAAGAACCATAGAGGATAAGAAGAAGTAGAACAGTAGTGAACAGCTCCAGTGGAGGATGTATGCTCACCATCGAGAATGTAGATCCATAGGACTACCAAAATAAACCTGTTCTTGGCTGTTCTTCCAAGTTCATTTCTCTCTTCTTGGTTCCCACTTCCCTCAAGTCCAAAGCTCCTGGGCTACACATGGCTCTTTTGGGAAGGCTGCTACTGGGAAGGTCTGTGCCTGTCTATCAGGAGCATAGCATTTCAAACCTTGGGCATGAGGGTCCCTTTCCTGCACATTATGTTTTCAAAGTCAATGTAAGCAGAGCAATGATGAATGCCATGTCTTTATCACTGTTTCAAGTGAATATTGCTCTGCAGAGGACACCAGCACAATACTTCTTTGTCTTCCCCCTGCTAATAACCCACAGTGTAGGTCATCAACATCATTAACATTTGCTGCCTGGGCACTGGCCTCGCCTGTATACACTCCCTTCGAACTGTGGCGCCCTGCTCATTGTTTTCAGAACCTCGGTTTCCCTCGCCATTCTCATCACCTAAATTTATTTAAGGATGAAACTATTAGAAACACAATTGGTGAATTAATGTCATGAGGACTGCTGCTGGCAGCTCATCCATTTTTGATATGCCACTCAGACAAATGAAACATAAGCCACCCAGAACAAGGGGACCTTTTGACACTTCAAAGGAAACCCCTATGGGTGGTTTCCTCTTGAAGCTACACTAAACTAGCTCGATCTCCTCAGCTGGAAGCTGCCAATGTCTCATTAACCCCTAAACAGGCCCGGCATGAGCTTTCCTTTTCAGCTATAATTATGCCATGCACTCCTGTTATGCTGTACTGAATTGCAACACTGTCACCAGCACATTATAAACATCTACCCTAATTGAAAAGCAGATTAGACTCTTGTGTTAATTAGCCAAAAAGCCCGCCCACTTGCATGCATTATGATTGCCTCTTAAATACTGAGGATGTTGAAATCCCTCAGAAAGACAAGGCAGACTTAATTGCAATAACCTGCAAATTAAGTTTAATTTACTTTAAATTTACCGGTTTAGCAGGCTCATTTGATGGTGTTAATGTTCTAGCAAATTAATTATCTGAATTAGTCATGCCTGGTGGAGTTTTGCAGCAGAATACATTGTACAGTGGCCTATTAATAACAGACAAATAGGACAGGATTAATGAGAAGATTATGCTCAAGTTCTTAAAAAAAAGATCTTGCATGAATTCAAACATAATCACCAAAGTGCAAATACAGACACAGAATATAAACAAACTGAAATTTATTATACTCTATGGCATGCCATCTAGGAGAAACAGTAAAACATTGCCAGTGAAATATATGCTAGACAGAATCCTGTTCCATCCACTCCGCTCGATCTCTTTTCCCACCAATCCCTTTTCCATTAGCTGCTGTCTGGGAATCAGCCTCCAAGTGTCTAAGTGCATTAGAGAGGATATGGGCTCCAGATACAAACAGATACATGCAGGAGAAAGAACATCTCCTATGTTAATTCTATTGCCCTCTCTGCAGTCTTGGGGGGCCCTGCGATGACTTTGCTGATCACACGGCTTAACCTCTACCTTTGCCAGGAGGGGAGAATAAAAAAAAGACCCACAGATAGAAGTTATTGCAAGAAATGCAATACATGGATATTCTGCTTTGCTCCCTTCTCTTCCCCAAACAAAATAAAGCAAAAGAGTAACTCACACGGTTGGGAAGGGATATGTGGGGTGGGGAGCTAATAGCCCTTAGGAATCTCTTAGAATAAAGACATAATTGACCTTTGAGACAACTTCAAGGGAAAAGAATCGCTCAGCCTGGAGAAAAGGAGTGAATGACACTCCTGATAAATACCGAGCCACTCAGAAAACATCTGTGTGATGTGGCCATTATTATAAATGGTTAGATTTTTGAGTTGCCTAATGTGGCTTCTTCCATTAGGGTTTGAAGACACCCAACACTGTCTGCCTCTAAGCTCTCCGCAGCAGAATGAGATTGCCCCTGGGTGTCAAACTAATAATCCTTGACTGGCTCGAACTGAATGTGGCCATGCAGTGATTGACCTCCACATGCCAGATTATTGATTGGGATGCAGATACCCCAGCCATCATTTTCCTGAAGCAGTCGATGCTTTTGTCCCAAGCCCTTCCACAGCGGTCACACTGTGGCTTGCTATTGAAAGAGGCCCCATTTGCATCCTTCTTGCATTTATAAGTCTCTGTGTAAAATAAAAATGCCACCACTTGAAAGGAAGACTGAACTGTTCACTCTTTAAAAACAGATTATCTCATTAAAGAAAGGAAGGTTTGGTGGGGGTGAAAATATGTGCGCTTGCTTTATGGGCTGTATTTTAATTTTGGGAAAAAATAATGAGAATAAAAATTGCTTCAATATGTTTTCTGTATTGTGGCAATATATCACCCAGATCCTTTCTGGTAGTCACATTGCCGTTAGGGTGGTTAGGTTTTTTTTTTGTCGTTGTTGTTGGTCGTAGCGGTTGTTGTTCTCTGTTGAATTAGAATTTGCAGCAGTAAATGAAACTGGCACAAAAGCAGGTGTTATTAAAACTGGGCATGAAAAGGACAATAACAACTTAATTCCACTTTAAAAGGCTGCTATGTGTAGAGTTGCAACGACTTTGGTTAGAACCCATAGGGAATAGTATATACACCATAAAGAAAATGGATTTCAGTGACACATAAACAAAAGGCAAATGACTAATATATTTACATATAACATGTGGTGTATTCATTGCACACCATGGTGACAGAATTGTTTATTTCATTTATAATTTATACGGCAAAACCTTATTAAATGTGTAACTAGTTTGCCAGATGATAATATACAGTAGGAGATTAGGCTTCCATTATAGAATGTCATTAACAACAAAAGATTTTCATTTGTTCATTTTTTTTAATTTTCACTCTGCTCTTGTCTGCAGTGTATTCCCCGAATGTAATCCTGGAGACCTTAAATCATACTGACATTGAGGTAAGAAGAAAGTGGCAAGGAACTCTTGGAAAAGAAGACAAGACAAAACAAAACCCACTGGCCAGAAAAACCTTCACTTTCAGAATTTCCTAATATGTTTATGATGAGAATATTTTTTAAAAGAGTTGGTTAATATATAACTCTCCCCAAGTTAAGATGGATACATAGTCTATTAGAAAGGTTTTCTTTGTAAGGGATTTCAGATATACATCAGAAGAATCATTAGAATCCATGATAAAGAGACTAGAGGGAGCAAGAGAGTAGGAGCTGATTAAGAAATTACTTTGGAATATAGCATTCCTTGTTGTTGCACAATAGAGAACTCCTTAAAGGCAGTTTTCAGCACTGAGCCATTTGCATGTGTGTGTGTGTGTGTGTGTGTGTGTGTGTGTGTGTGTGTGTGTGTGTGAGACACATTTAGTACTGGAAACACTTATGTCAACTTCTACTAAGATGAATAGAATGACAAGACTACCTGTACATTCTTGCTAATAACTTTCATTCTTTGTATCCAATGCCTCTGGTCCCTTATATGACTACATGCGTGTGGAATTCGATTGAATTAATTTCACACAATACAAAAGCATCATCCCATGAACCCGTTAATCCCATTTCTGGGCAGAAAAAGCCAATGCCTTCTTTGGGACTTTCCCCTATCTAGTCTATTTTTGTACTCATCAAGACCCTTTAGAATGCTCATTGAGAAAGTCAGGAAACTGATATTCATTTGTGGAAACAGAAGAAATGGTGGGGGGAAAGGGGTTGAGGAGGGGGAGTGAAGAAATGCTTTTAAACAATAAAATGTATTTTACTTTTAAGCTTAGAGCTGTCACACTTCATTCCCAATAATGCACCCTGACAGTTCACAGCTACTCTTAAAAAGTAGGTAAAGCTTTTGTGGTTGCAAACTAGTGTGATAAAACATGAAAATATTTTATTCAGTTAAAGTGGAAACTGCTGTTCACTCTGGCTATGTTGCACAGAACCTCTTGCTCCCAAATTAATGTAGTGTGCAAATATCTTGACTATGACACCCTCTCAGTCCACTTAATAAAAGCCCCATTCAGTCAGAACTAGGTCTCAAGGCATCAAAAAACAAATGTATTGTTGGTAAACCTCTAGGTTCAAAAAAGGATAGTGTATCTTAGGGAAAAGGGGTATGTAAATACTTTTCAGAGGGCAAATTTGGGAAGTATACTCCATGTGTTCATTTGTAAAGCAAAAGTTTTGACTAGGTCTATCTCCAGAATTATTTCAAATGTACACATACACACAAAATTATTCCACACATATGTATGTATATATGAATATACACATAGGTAAATACATTAAATAACATATTAAATTTTGACATTGGAAAGATCTGTTCAGAGTATAATGCCTATACACATCTTTGTCTAATAACTGTAATGGAGATATGTATTTCTTTTGTCCATATTTATAATATATTTTATATGTGTGTATCCATATAATTCTGATTTGGGCAGAATTTTTTGGAGGAATTATGAAATGTGGTTAGGATACCAAAATGGAAACAAGAATTAATAAAGTAAAAAATTAAAGACATCGCTAGAGTAGATTGTCTCTCACATCTTTTCTGATACCAAGATTTCATAATTCTCTGTCCATACAATGCCACATTTTGTGTCAATTTTCTTTCCTATATTATCATAATAACTATATTATTATCATATATAATAGGACCATATGAATCATTCAACAATCTAGTTGTCAACGCAGTAAAAACTGAATTGAAGGTAGCTAGTTTGGTAGAAATTGCTACATATGACATCTACTTATATTTGTACATGTTAGCTCTCCCTCTAGAATGTAGGCTCTTTGAGGGTAAGTATTGTTTTTTGTGTCTTTATAACTATACACACACACACACACACACACATATTAGATTTGTACCTACCTAGTAGTAGAAGGCTCTTAATAAATAGACTTATCAATTTATTGATAAGCTTTTAATACTGAGTCCATCATAATGATTCCTTTATTACCAAATATCAAACCATTGTTATAACATATCTGTGTAATCGCTATACATTAGATAGACAAAGATTTGTATAGTCAAGATCTACTTACCAAAAGGAGATTCAGAGACACCATGAGCAGTTCTTTCCCATATCGATATTTGACAAATTGTGTGGTTCGCTTTTTTTTTGCTATCAGAGAACTGCTCATTTTGATATATGAGAAAACACCAAATTAACTTCAAAAGGGTGTGTTAATTTGATCTAGATTTTTGATTAGGCATTTAATTCTGTTTGGATTAATATCAGTATTACCATCTCCCATTCCAGAGATTTGGCCCAATTAAATCACTTATGAGTCAATGGCAAGATGAAGAATTATTTCTAAGCTTTCTTACTCCTTATCTGGTGCTTTATCCAATGGTTAGACCACCTCTTTCTATTGCCTGCTTCATGTTGAGGAATATATTGAGTAAAAATTCTTGTTTTCCTACAATTTTCTGATGACAATTATCAGCATTCACTATACACCCAGTAATAGCTAACTAATGTTTACATAATTTTTTAAGGTTTGTAAAATACTTTATAAATGTTATCTCATACCCTTAGAGGTAGGTGCTATTATTATCCCCATCTTACAGATGAGGAAACTGAGACAGAGACATTAAATGACTTGCCCAACATCCTACTCTAGTAAATGCTGGGACTACATTTGAACTCGGATCTTCCTGAATCAAATCCAGTGTTCTCTCTACTTCACTACTTAGATCTACTAGAGAGTCATTTGTAATTTTAATATTGCAGTGGAAGTGAGAGGAAGCCATTCTTTAAATACACTAGTGTTTGTGAAATAATGTCACAATATAATGCTATTAATATGTAGTAACGTTACACTTTAAAGATGACAAATATCTTCTTTGTTAGGTAGCAGTATAAGAATGGTCACTCCCATTTTACTGATGAAGAACTTCAGCTTGTGTCTCATCCAGAACTCAAGCCCAGGTCCCCAAACTCTTGAGTCCGAAGAAAAAGATTTTCCTTGCTTTAGATTCTCTACTTGCCAGAAAGTATTAGATTAGTAGCCTCTTACAAAAGAGAAGAAACTATCCTATGTTCCATCCATATATATATGAAGAATGTATGTTCCACAAATGTCCATAACTTTATCTCTTCCTTGTGACAGACAGTGACTACAAGGGGGACTTTCCATTATTGTTTGCCTCACCTAGTTCCATTCATACCCGACCATTTTCATTCTGGGCTTTTTATAATTTTTCTAGGCTATGCAGCATCAGTTTAATCCTAGTTATTAGGGATGGGAAGATGGGATTCATTCCTCTTGAATAAAAGTCATGTAGGAAAATTATTTCCAGGCTCTGGCTTTACTCAGTTGCACCTTCAGTCAGGGGTTCTTCCTTTCTCATAAATTATAGGATCCTTTGACAGCAATCTGGTAAAGTCAATGGATTCCTTCTCAGGATATTTTTAAACCACAAAAGGAAGCACATATTATTTCAAAGGATACCAACCACACTGAAATTTGGTTATCAAAATATTTTAAAAACTCAAGAAATTCATGAAAGAATTCATAAGAGCTCTTGCTATATTTTGAACTTCAGAATACACATTCAGATGAGTATGTGGACTAAGCTGTGTTAATCCCTTGACAGCTACTATCAGCTGAAAAAAAAAGTAACTAAATCAGAACCTATCACTGAATTTTTCCATTTCCATAAAAAGGCACACAACTCAATTGTGACTTGTAAAGCTTTTGACTCCATTTTCATGGGGAAGTGAAGAACTAGCACCTTCACTTTTGAACCTGAACTCCAGGATATTACTTTCTTTTTATTTTTTAGAATTAATAATATTTCCTCTATTTAAATGTAGAAATACTTTTTAACATTCATTTTCTTACATCTGGAGTACCAAATTCTCTTTCTCCCTTCCTCTCTTGCCTTTCTCCCCTCCCTGAGACAGTAAGCAATTTGATATAGATTTTACATGTGTTATCATGCACGGTGTATTGGCTTTAAAAGAAAACAACTAACTCACACAAATACTGTGGATGACAGAGTCTAGTCATCAGATCCCATTGGACTGAGGGTGGCTGAATCTTTCCATGTAATGGATCCTAAAGAGAATTTTCTTAATGCTTTCTATTTCAAAGTCACAGCTCTGTAGGACTTGTGAAAGGATTGCAAATGGGACCAGACTTTTCATAATCAGTCTAGATTGGGTTGTAGAGTTAATTCTTACCGCTGTTGCTATACTATTATTTTCTTGGAAAGACGCAAACACCTCCTATTATAGATCTAGGCAAGAAGCTTTGGTAGCCATTTCCAAATTTCAAGGGACTATTCCTTGGACTGGGCCTGTTAGACTATAGAGTGCAATGTAAAAGCTTCATATAACTGTGAGGACTCTGACTGATCACTGCCATTATAGGTACCTCCAACTCACCATGCTGGGGGTTATATAGAATAATAGAACCATGGTGCTAGAAGGAACCTCAGAGATCATCTAGTCTGACTCTCTCATTTTCCAGATAGCTAAACTGAGGGCCAGAAAGATTAAAGGACTTGCTCAATATTTCACACAGTTATTAAAAGAATTGGAATTCGAACCCAGGTCTTCTGATTTCCTCTAGATTTGATGTCCAAGCATTTCCATCATGCCACTCTGTTTCCTTCTGGATTAGGACTAATTGAATTTCAAGGTGAAAATTAGTATGTTATTTTTTTTTATAAAATATACATCAGAGTATTATTATAATACATTTTAGAGGATTCATGGCATTTTCATCTCATAAGGTATGTATATACATAGATATGTATATACATACATACATATATATGTATATATATATATATATATATATATATATATATATATATATATATATATATGGTGCTTTTAGAACTTTAGGGATTAAGCTTTTTTGGATATGGTTCCAAGTCATATCAAATTCTTCTTTAAAATCAGTAGTGGGATAGTGGGGTCATTACAACATGTAAGTGCCTGATTTAAAGCCTATTTGGTCACTACTAAGCTTGGCCTGAGCTAAAAGTGCTGCTAAAATCTCTAGGGTCCTTTTTTAGCTCATAGTAGCTAGATTTCTTATAATTGAAGGGTGAAGAGGCAAATGGAGGAGGGAAAAATAATAGTTCTGATGATTAGGGCTTAGCTCCAGTGAAGCTGAAGGCAGAGGATTAAGCCGTTAATTGTGGCGAAGTCCTCCCCATGCAGGGCAGCTCCATGCTTCATTAGACTTAAGGGTTTGAACATTATAGATGCAATATTGACTGGGATGGGAGCTTAGCAACTTAGATTAGCAACAACATGACTTGTTCATTTGGAGTAAAGCTAGCCACAGGGATTCTTAGCTCAGGATTAGAACAGCTGGAGAAAAAAAGACTTACACGACCCAAATTATTCTGCCAGGAAAGTGGAATTTCCATGTAGAACTTCATTTTGGGACAGCTACATAAATTCTGGAATGGCTTAGAAAAAACTAACAGTTTATGAAAATCCTAGGAACTTTTTAATAAGTTTGTACCTTGGTTGTTCAGATACTTTGAGAGGTAGTATGGGGTAGTGGATCAAGAACAAGCTTCAGAACCTGGAAAAACTGGTAGGTAAATTTTCACACTCAACATAGATCAATTATATGACCATGGCCAAATCATGTAACAGCTCCGTGACTAGGTAATTCTCTAAGACTATATGTTGCAGAGAAGACGCTGATTTGCATTGGTGTTGGAGTTGTCTCACTGGGAGTCCCCTATGCCAAGTGATCACAGGTCTGATTTTTTTAAAAAATCATTTAATAATTAATATGTATTCTAACAAATTTTGGTTTTGGCCATAATTTTTATTGTTAAGTGGTACCTTCAGTGACCAAATTCATTCAGTATATAATCTTTATATACATATAACAGATACTGTGTTGAAACCAGAAAGACCTATATTCAAATCCCTCCTCAGATACTTAATAGCTGGGTGATCATGGGAAAACTATTTAATCTCTCTTGGCCTCAGTTTCTCATCTTAAAATTTGAAATTAGATTAGTGGCACCTAAAGTTCCTTTTAAATATAAACCTATGTTTATAAAGGACTCATTTTGACCAGGGGACAAATTCAAATGCACCTCCAAGTTCAAGGAAGTATCCAAGTCACTCTAGATGCCTACCTGTTTGGGATGAAATACATAGAGAAGTTTTACTCTAATCTTCAGGTCTCCTGTGAATATCCTACTCTAAACTCAGCTAAGATTCAATGATTCTCAGGGATCTTGGGATTTAAGAACACATTTTTATTTGGCATTTAAAAATCTCCAAAATCTAATTCTCTTTTCCAGTCAATAATCAATCAACAAATATTTATTAAGCCCTTGGTATGTGTGAGGCACTAGAGCTACAAAAACAGAAGTTAAATAGTCCTTGACCTCAAGGGGATGTCATTCTAGAAGGAAAGATGATATGTGCACATGTGAGTCATAAAACATAGATTTGGTGTTGGAAATGACCGTGGGGCCATCTAATCCACAATCTTTTCATTTTCTTGATGAAGAATTCCAAATAAGAGACATAAAGAGATTTGCTCAAGATCTCAGAGCAGTTAAATATATGAGGTGGAGGTTTTGAGGTCTTCTTAGTCTTCTACATTTTCCTGACTCCAGAATTCCATCCACTGTGTATATATACAGAAAATATACAAAATGTATATAAGACCTGAGTTCATGTTCCTCTGACATGTGTGACCCTAGGCAATTCATTAACTATCTTAGCATTATAAGCAATTTGTTAAGACTGACTTTTAGAGAAGGTAACGACCTGCATTTGGTCAAATTAACATTCTGGCTGTTGTCACACGATGATTTCCTATTGTGCTTTTGTATTAGCTTCCTCCCATGACTCTGGGCAAATCTCTTAATTTTTTTCTCTTTCAATTTTCTCAACTCTAAAGTGGAGATAATAATAGTACCTATTCTATCCCGGAGATTTTTTAATGAGAAAAGGACCCAAAGAATTGGAAATTGGGGGAAAGTCTATCAATTGGGGAATCATTGAACAAATTGTGGTATATGATTATAATGGAATTTTACTGTGCTATAGAAATAATGAAGATGATTTAAGAAAAACCTGGAAAGATCTATGTGAACTGATACAAAGTGAAATTAGCAGAACCAGAGGAACATTGTATACAGTAAGAGTAATATTATATGATGAACATTTAAGAATGACAGCTATTGGAGATACAGTGATTCAAGAAAGTTCTCAAGGACTTATGATGTAAAACACCATCTGCCTCCAGAGAAAGAAGTAATGTAGTCTAAATGGAGACTGAGACATATTAGATTTCAGATTTTTCTTCATTTTTCTTTTGTTTGAGTTCTCTGTCACAGAATGACTAATATAGAAAGATGTTTATACTATTACTCATGCAGAATCTATGTCAGGTTGCTTGCTGTCTAGGGAAGGGGAGAGACGAGAAGGTGAGAACTTGACTCAAACTTAAAAAAATGAAGGTTAAAATTGTTTTCTCATGTAATTGAGAAAAAATATTAAAAAACAATAACAATTAGCTCACAGAGTTGTGTTGCTCAAATGAGACAATATTTGTGAAGTGCTTATACTAATACAGTGCCTGGCAGAGAGTAGGCACTTCATAATTTTTTGTGCCCTTCTCTTCCCCATGCCTGGAATCATTTCTTCATGTCTACCTTCTATCTTTTTCCAAGTTGACTCAAGAGCCACTTTCTACATGAACTCTTGTCTATTATTCACAGCTTTTACTGCATCCTCTTCCATAACTGGCATGTATTTTGCCTATATTTCATGTTGAATATTGTCATATATCTGTATTTTATTTTATTTTTGTTTTTATAGAACTTATTTCACCCAGTGATGTCATATTAGTTCTATTCAAGTATGAGGGACAACAACCAACCAATCAGCCAATGTATCATAGTGCCCAGTTTACAGGACATATTTAATACTTGCTGCCTGATCGATGAGTTGGAGTTCTAGATTGTATTAAATTTTCAAAGAGTACCCCATGGCTAACCAAGCAAAGACTCTGAAGGGATGCTCAGAACCCATCTGGTCTTCTGGGCTTCCCAAGACCCTGAGCTAACTTGTACGGAAGCTGGATAAAATGGCCCCAGGTCCACCCCAGATTCTGTGTAATGATCCTAAGATCTTTGCCACCATGTACAGATACATATACTCTGAGAACTCACTGAGCAGCCCTGGGGCCTGCCAGAGCTTAGCAGTCTATAAAAGGAATTAACCATCCTCCTTAAACTGAAGGTGAAAGGAATTTAGAGGGAATAGGTGTCAGATGTCTGACTAAATCTCTGAGGTTGAAATTCCTTACCTGCAAAAATGGAGAGGTTGGACTAGATGACTTCTAAGGTCCTTTTTAGCACTAAGTCTAAGAGCCTATGATTTGCCTAAAATATGCCCTTTTCTAAAATTCCATGAGCTCTTCAGGAAATGAATACCCAGTTGACAGTAAGTTTATGTGAAAGAATCCCCTACCAGCTCCACAGACTTCAATGAAGCAGGAAGACAGTGAGAAAAAATTAATATCAACTTAAACATATCAGTTGTGTAATATATATGATGGGAGAGGTAGTAAGCCCAAGGAAAATGACACTAGTATCAGTCCTTCTTTACTCTATATGAAATAAATCCTGATGCTATCATCCCATGGCCTTTGCCTAGCAGGAACTTTAAGAGGTTGCTTTTATTGTTTCAAGCCTGGTGGATTCTTTTTAGTACACTCATGTCACTTTTTTTCTTTTATATCATTGTTATTATATTCCCCCTCTTCTCCCTCCTTCTTCTAATCATCATCATCATCACCATCATCGCCAACTAATTGGAATCTGTAAAGTATATTCCTTATGTTCAGAATACTTGTATTCATATAATTTCATTTAATCTTTAAATCACATTGCCATTCCCCCATTAAAAGAGGGCAGCTTTTGCTATCCCCATTTTACTGCTAAGCACAAGGAAAATAAATGAGTTTTCCATGATTGGATTTTTTAATAAGTGGCATAGCCACATCTAGGACAGCTAGATTGGGGAGCAGTATGGTGTAGTGGGAAGTGGGGAGAATGGAGATCCAGAGTACCTTGGATCAAATCCTAGCTCTTCTACTTAGTATTTGTGTGATCTTAGACAAGTCACTTAATCTTTCAGGATCTCAGTTTCTTCATCTGAAAAATAAGGAATTCAGTTAGAAATCTCCATAGTCCTTTAAATCTCTCAAGATCTTAATAATCTGATAAGTATTAAAATAAGGCTTATGACTCCCAGGACAGTTATTCACCTGAAGGGATA
This sequence comes from Monodelphis domestica, assembly GCF_027887165.1. Lineage (NCBI taxonomy): Eukaryota > Metazoa > Chordata > Mammalia > Didelphimorphia > Didelphidae > Monodelphis > Monodelphis domestica. The sequence continues at coordinate 134,015,702 of NC_077234.1, read as the reverse complement.
ATGCAGGTTCCAAAGTGATTCACCTTAGAATCCATAAACTCTAGAATTCTCTTAGAATTTCCATAAACTCTAGAACTGTAATAGACTAGAAGCCATCTAGTTCAATTCTCTTATTATATAGATGAGAAAATGGAGGTCCAGGGGGCAGAAGAATTTTACCCTAAGTTATTGAGTTATTTGAACAATGGCAGTCAGGATTCTGACCCAGATCCTTAGTGCAAAATCCAATGCTTTCCCCATAACCCCACATTCACTAACCAGTAAATATCTTAGTGCCTATTTTAATATTAGCAAATCACTTCAATCTCTTGATCAATAAAGAAATAATAACAAAACATCTATTATGTGCCAAGTATTGTGCTAAGTTCTGGGGATACAAAAACAACTATAATTAGTTATATAGAATATATTGCAAAATGAATACAAGTTAATTTTCAGAATGAAGGCTTTTAGAACAGGGGGAGAACAAAAATAACTTTATGTAGAAAGTAGAGCTTAAATTAAATCTTGAATAAGAATGGGATTCTAAGAGGTAAAGGTGAAGAGGAGTATATTTCAAGCATAGAGCACTGCTGGGGCAAAGATATTGAAATGGAAGATAAAGCTAAGATGTAGCTAGTTGCTTCGTGGATAGAGTATTTGACCTAAAGTCAGGAAGACCTCAATTCAAATCCAGTCTCAGACACTTACTAGTTGTGTTATGCTGGGTAAGTCACTTAATTTCTGTTTGCCTTAATCCATTGCAGGAGAAAATGGCAAACCACTTCAGTATCTTTGCCCAGAAAATCCCATGAACATTATATCCCATAGAGTCATGAAGAATTGTACACAAATGAATGATTGAATAACAACCACAAGGATAAAAGTATCAAGATGGGAGATAGTATGTGAGGAACAGCAAGGAGACCAGTTTGGGTTGTATTGTAGAGTATATAAACAGGGAACATTTTTTGAGCATCGGCTCCCTCATCTCTAAAATGAGAAGTTAGAGTAGATGGCCATTGATGTTACTTTGGGTTGTAATTCTAAAATATTATTATTATCAGAACTTTTAGAGGAAGACCAAAAAGGTTTGAAAAGATGTTTAAGAAAAGGCCACAAGAGTTGAGACCATTAAGTCTGGGGAAATAAGAATTATGGCAGACAAAATGGTATCATGGAATTGTAACTAATTATTATAAAGGAGAGGGCTGATCTTAAATAAAGATGATCTATCTCTGAGGAGAGCAGTACAAAAACAAATAGAATAAGGTTGCACACTGTATTCTAATAAGCCCTAATGTCAAAGCTGTTCAGGATGGTTGAACGATGCCCTTGTCAAAAACTATAAATAGTCTATTTAGTTGACCCTGAAGAGCAGAAGGCAGTGACTTCATTGTCAGCTTAATAGTGTCAGTCAGGTGGCATTTAGCAGTTCATTTAAGAGGCATGCTGAGGTTGATAGCTTTAAAAAGACCAGTTCTCACTCAGCCATCTCACACTGGCTATGGAGATACTATGGTGCCCAAGTTAATCTGAAGATTCACACTTATATCCCATCCTAACAGTAACCTTTGCAGAGATACTTCTGAAAAATGAATTAATAATCCAAATATTCATTCCTTAGCCAACTTTGATTGTATATTCATATCAGATCTTAGAGTGCACTAAACTTCATTTGTTATCTTGTTCCTTTAGGCATTTGTTATTGAGTATTAAGTGGATAGAGCACGGAGTCTGAAGTCATGAAGTTCTGAGTTCAAATCTGGCCTCCAACTATATTACCCTAGAAAAATTGCTTAACCCCTATTTTCCTCAGTTCCTTATCTGCAAAATGGGTGTACACAGGAGAAGGAAACGGTAAAAGAATATATTTGACAAGACAATTCCATGACAACAGTTCATGGGGTCACAGAGTTAGATGTGATTAGACAACAACAACGGTTAAAAAGTGATCTGGAATACAGCAAAAGACTGGTAGAATATCATTTTCAAGTTGCTCAATACAAATGAATTTCAATGAATTGGCAAATCAAGCTTCAGCGTCTGTATGGTACAATCATCTGTCTTTCCCCTATGACTTCCACACCCTTTTCTCATTGTTCCCCTTTTCTTATGGAGTTTGTGTATGTATAGCCTTCTTATTCTAATTGCTTTGAGACAAATATAAATCAAATATCTCTTTTATTATATTACAAATTTCATATCAGCAGGGACTGGGTTCTATCTAAATTTTGTACTTTTAGTGAGTATTAGAGGAAGCCATTAGTAAATGTTTGTGGAATAGCACTGAATTCAGGAGAAAAGAATATTTACTATATATGAGACCTATGTTGGAGCTGATCCACTGTAGACTGTCAAACTCTAGAGCCTAAAGTATAGAAAAGTGAATAGAAGAAGAAAATCCAATGGGTTATAATGTAAATAGTGAGAAAAGCATCATGACATATTAGGAAGAATATTGGATTTGAAGTTAGAGGACATTGGTTCAAAAACTGATTGTTTCTTACTAGGTATGTGATCTTGAGAAGGAGACAATCTCTTTGGGTCTCAATTTCCACATTTATTTTCCACATTATAAATTTCCACATTATAAAATCTCAGAAGGCCAAAGGAAACTCATGTTCCAAATGAGCCTATGAATTTTTATTCCTTTTCTATGTTCTCTAACCCCTGTCTTGTTTCCTACTCGCCTCTTAATACAGAAATGTATAATTGTCAACTGTTATTATAGTTACATTTCTTTTTTCCTTGTTTTCCCACTCTTGTCCCTCCAGATTTGATTTTTCCTTCCTGGTAGAGTTTTTCATTTAGTATCATCTTCTTTCCTTAGTGTACCAAACCATTTTCTAAGACTTTTCCTTTTATATCCAGCCTCTTTTTTCTCTTGATCTATTATTGACAATTATAAATATATTTACAATTTGAACAATAATACTTTCTTCACATGGAGGAGATGGATGAGGGAAAAAGGAAAATAGAAGGGTTTTGTTGTTGTTGTTATGGAGTTACAATTTTATTCATATAGGAAACTTCTGGTTTAGTATAAGAAACTTCATCCAGTGATTTAATTTAGTGTCTTAATTGCAATGAATAGTTATACAAAATCATCTGGCATGATAGAAGGTTTAACAGTTTGACCAGCTAATATGTCTGAGGCAGAACTCAAACCCATGTCTTCCTGAGACCAAGATCACTCTTTAACTCACCATGGACTTGGAGTCAGATACAGAGTTCCAATCCTGGTTCTCTTCACTAGTTATATGGATTTGTATAAGTCTTTTCACATCCTTGGGTCTCCAGACTTCCTTTTCCTCATCTATAAAATGAAGATTTAGGCTAAGTAATTTTCTGACTTTAGAGTAGATAATTTCCAATTACAATTTGTTTATTGATGTTACTAAAACTGATGCTAAAAACAGATTTTTCAAGAAAACATTTTTTATGTCAAAAAGAATAAAAATATTTTAGGATGTTATACAAATGATATAAAGGAGCAACAGAGTAGTAGAAAGACATATGGGTATTTTTAAAGTTCCCTTGATGTATTTAAAAAAAATTAAATATCTCAATTATTTTTATAATAACTGACCCTTCCTCCACCAACTTTTGCTTCAAAACAATACAAAGAAAAATGTTTAAGGAAAATTGACTGATGAAATGGTCATATCTAATAGTTTATGGAACTTTCATTAGCTGTGGTTCCCCATTGTCTATTTTCCTTCTTCCTTCCTTTCCTTCCTTCCTTCCTTCCTTCCTTCCTTCCTTCCTTCCTTCCTTCCTTTCTTCCTTCCTCTCTCTTTCCCTCTCTTTCCATCTTAAAATCAATACTATGTATTGTTTGCAAGACAGAAGAGGGGTAAGGACTAGGCAATGGAGATTAAGTGACTAGCCCAGGGTTTCACAGTTAGGAAGTCTCTAAGGCCAAATTTGAACCCAGGACCTTCTTTCTCTGGGTCTGGCTCTCAATTAATCGTGACATCTAGCTGCCCCTGATAGTCTGTTTTTCAAGGACAAGATAGATGAGTACAATGAATCAGAGTTTGGCTCTTTTTTAATGTTCATTCCATATATGTTATTATAGTCTGTGTGAATTTTTTATGTATTTCTGCTTTCTTTACTTTGTATCAGTTTATATCTTTCAATATTTCTCAGAATTCCTTATAGCCATTGCTTATTGGGATGCAAACATATTCTATTACATTCATGTACCACAATTTCTTTACTCATTTCCTCAATTCATGAGAACCACAAAAAGTGCTACTAGGAACATTTCAGTCTATATCTTTATGCTTTTGTCCTGCTTGGGTTATGTTTATTTGTGGGATCACTGGGTCAAAAGGCATGAAGTGTTTGATGACTTTTCTCACACAATCCCAAATTTTTTTTCAGAAGAGTTGGACTAAATCATAGCTCATTAGCATATTACTTTGGATTTGGAGTCAGAAGACTTGGGTTCATATCTTAGGTCTGATTTAAGTTCTATTTGTCTTTGGGAAATTCATACAGCCTCTCTGGGCTCAGTTTTTTCACCTATAAACCCCATATCTTGGGGTATATGATATTTTTTCTGCTCTAAATTCTGTAATACTCTGAATTCAAAGTTAAAATTTGATCCTGTAACTTAAAGGGATTTAGTCGCATGAAATACCAAAAAAGAGTCCTGGTCTGAGAATGAGGAGACCTCTTCTCTGCTCTTGATTCAACCATAATGAGTTCAATGGCCTTGGAGAGGTTGCCTACTCTCACTAGGGCTCAAGTTCCTCAGCTATCAAATAAAGAGGTTGGACTAGATGGATTTTAAAGCCCTAAAATTATAGGAATCTATGAAATACTACATTTTACAAACAGGATGTGACTTTTGTTTCCTATGTTTTTATGGGTACATGTATGTGTATATGTATATATGTATGGAGAGAAAGGGGAAGGGAAGGAGGAGAGAGGGGGGAGAGACAGGGCTATGGAGGGAGGGAGGAAGGGAGGTACAGCAGGAAGGCATATTTTCAAATTACAGTGCAAAATTTCAAGAATTGGACAACCACTTTGGCATCCACTGGAACAGTCAAACTGAATGCCTGGGGCTGCCCCTGTTGGAAATAAACTGGACTCTTTAATTGCATGATGAATATTGTTAAGTTGGAGATGGCAACATTACCATGGGTCTATTATTCCATGACAACAAGATTCTGTTCCATTCCATTGTAATGTAATCCAGAGAGCTGGCTGGATTTTATAGCTCTGGGTGATCAGACATATATACTGTATGTGGATATGCTATACCAGATATCTACATGTACATATGTGGTCACACACAAAAACATAGGCTACTGCATACATGTATGTTTTTTTTTTTTTTTGTAGTCCACAGCTATTAGCTAGTCACAATCCTGACAGACAATAGAAGCAGCCAAACATCTGATTTGCCTTTAGCATTGACCTGTGGGGACTCAGGGATTAGGTGTCTTAGGGGACCTGTAATATGATACAGAGTCTTTCATCTCTAGGTCATTAGGAGTGAATCCAATCTAGGTTAATAATGATCAAAAGTGATTATCATTTCATGGCTACCTAATGTCTTACAGGAAACAAGTTTATGTTCTGGTAGATTCCAGTCACAAAAACTACGGACCCAAGTAATGCATTTTTTAAGTAACAAAAACAAGAATTTTGGGGGAAATGATTTAATATCAGTAATCATTTCCTGTGATCTGTGCCGGAGGCATGAAAAGAAGATGGTGCTACTTCTATTGTTCATGGGCAATGAATATCTGTTATTGTGCTGTAAAACTGGCCATGCTGAATTCATTTGGCAAAGTCCTAGAGTTACATAGGCTGAGAAATGGGTCCTTTATCCTTATGAAAATAGTCACATAGACCATGAATGACTATTTCTACATATTTTTAGAGAACATGGTTTTGGAATAAGAAGAGATTAGAATTTAAATCCTATTTCAAATGCAAACTAGCTTTGTGATGATGAGCAGAATACTATCTGATTCATTTTCTACACCTGTAAAGTGGGGCTAATAACATCAGTAATACTACTACAGAGGGCTGTTATGAAGATGAACTGAGATTCTATAAATAAAATCCTTTGCAGATATGAATTATGAGTATGATATAAGGGATGTTTTCAGAGAACATAATAAATGTGGAACTGTCTTCTTTTTTATAGATACTTTCATAATCTTACAATAATTTTATTATTTATTCTAATTACATCATTTTAACTTGGAGCCAAGAATTTGGGTTTAAATGCTTCTTCCCTCTTTCACTTCCTAGATGTGCAATCTTGCTAAGATGCACTAGTAGTTAGGTAGCATGGTGGATATAGTGTTGAGTTAGGAAGTCCTGAGGCTAAGTCACTTAATATCTGTCAGCCTCAGTTTCCTCATCTATAAACTGGTAATAATAACAGCAGTTTCTTCCCAGAGCTGTTGTAAAGATCAAATGAGATAATGTATAAAGCTCTTTGTAAACCTTAAAGTGTTCTATCAATGCCAGATATTATTATTAATATTAATTTTAAATTTAAGACAATAATATACCTAACTTTGAGTTTTGTTGTGAGGCTTAAGTTAGATAATGTACATAAAGGACTTTGCCAATCTGAAATCATTATATGAAGGCCAGGTATTATATAAACACATGCATTGTTTATTGATTTCTCAAATGGGGAAATGGAAAAGAAGACAAGGAAGGAGAAAGGTACAGACAGAGAGTGATAGAGAGAGATAGGGAAAAAAAGAAGAGGAATAAGCATCATTTACACAAAGGTAAAGTAAATTCTCTCAAGGTAAAAGGCATTTCAGTACAATATCTCATTCAAAGGCAAGAAGTGCCAAGATGCTTACTTTAGTAAATTAATCAACCGCACTGAGCCAGAGAAGGAAACCATCCATTGCAGTGCTATCAATGCAAGGACTTTATTTGGAGACACTCTCCAAGGAAACAAAGCTATTTTTACTGATTTCTGCATGACATTCATATTTGTCCCTCAATAAGCAATGTGTAGACACTTAAACTGCAGTTTGCCCAGTTCTGCTCCCTAGCCATTGGGGAAATTCATCTAAAGCACCCAAAAAGGCTAGAAATGTTTGCATCATATTAATAAACGGAAAACCAAGGTAGCTGCCAATTGGCAGCGGAGTATGTTTTGGTGGTTTGATAAGGATACTAAAGAGTTTATGATGTGACAGATGTTTCACTACACTATTGTGAAATGAATAGATTATGAGAAGTAATTAGATGTACATTGGAATCAATGCTGTTATCATCGAGGCCTTCGGGCGATGCAATAGATGAGAGTCATGGCAGCAGGTGGTCCAATGGCTCCGAGACAGGAAGACACACCGCAGGAGACTGAGTGACAGGTTTCACAGATCCAGGGGGTGAGAGATCTGAGCTAGTGCTTGCATTTGTAATCTTCACTCATGTATAAATAATAACAACTACACTATTGACTTCATATGCTATGTCATAGCCTCCGTTACCCTCGCACACATGTGGAATAATGCCGGTTTTCTTCCCACAAAGTTATTCTTCGTCTCAGGATTTTAAAATATGCATATGTATTTCTCTAGCCTAACTGACAGCTTGATCACTTTTTGATGGCAGACTCTCAGAGCTAATCATCTGATGATGACATTTATTTTTAATGCCTTTTATCGAGCTGTCCATTGTACAAAACTTCCTATAGGTTGCAGATTAGACACTGAGAAGCAATATATAGAGCTGCCTCTCATCAGAGAGGCAGCTTCTTCTCCTCAGCTCACTGACTAGCATTTAAAGGGACATGGTGCTGCTCTGTTCTAAAATCCCTTTGCGGTGGAGTTGGCAGGCTTGCCCTCCATGCTTGAAGCAACCATATGGAGCCTGCTGCTTTCAAGGGGAAGGGTTTGGTTTCTGGCGGTTTCCTGGGTCAGCTATTACCATACTGGGGCACAGGGAAGTTTCCAAGCACAGTATGCAGAGGGAGAAAAGAAATGGGTGATTAGATTAGGAGTCTTGAGTAACTGATCCCTGAATGCATCTGCTGCCTTTGCAAGTAGTCTGGAGTGAACAGGAAGCCTTTGGTACCCTCTCCTGGGACAGCGATTGCCCTGCACATAGTAGGCATTTAATAAATGCTGAAATGAACTGAAATTTTCATCGAAAAATGTCACTTGAAGGCCCCTGCCTGAATTGTATTAAAAACAATATATTGAATCATCCCCCAAATAAATGTGCCTAAAAGTGGGAATGGTAAGTGCAGACAGAGATAAACATGCCCAAATATATGTTTTTGTGTAAATGTGTGTGTACATTCATATAAATATAGATTTACATTTTAACATATATATTGTACCCAAACCTGGCTGTATCTACCAGTGACACAAATGCTTAAGAACAAAGTTTCCAGTCCTTTTCTTTCCCTGATTTCCTCTGGAGGAAGGGTGGATCCTTTGGTAGGTCAGTACATCCTGGCCCACAGGAATTATTTTGAGGGATAATGTATGGATCTATCATCTGTGAATGCCATAGAGGATTCTCCTCAGAGATAAGCAGACTTTCATGAAATAACCTTCTGTTATAATATATAAAGCCTAATTTTTGGCCAAGGCAAACTACCAAGAAAAATTACATATCCAGTATTTGAAAAGTGATTATTAGTTGGCATTATGTACCATGTAACAGAATCTTGAGCATTATGAGACAGCCTGGAGATTGCTTTAAAGGAAAAAAATGGCAGTTTTATTTTTGCTTCCCGTAAATGTGCTTGATAATCTAAAGAGCAAGAAAAGATCAAATGATGTGTCCCACCTACCATATGCTGAACTAAGTAAGATAAAGATCTAAATGCACTAAATACAAAGCCTTTGGCCTCCGAAGAGCTCTAGTATCAGATATCTTGTGCCAGGGGATCTCTATTTTAAGTCACAAACTCATGTGATTCTGACTGAGCCAATGGCTAGTCAATCAATAGGTCCTGGGAGGACAATAAAGCAAAAACCCTCTTCTGTAACATGACCCTGTCAAGCAATTAGGTTGTGACTAGCAGTCTTAAGAGTAAGGAGACATACAACCAATCCCTTTTGAGTGGGCATGAATTTTTCTTACATTATTAGCCATTGAAGATCATGCCAAATGGCACCTACTCAGAAACTTACTTTAGTTTTCTGTAAGGTTTTCAGGGGCACGTATCTTTGTAGGATGCATGCAGTATATGCACTTAATTAATGTTGGTTAATAGTCAATTAATGAGCCTGCTCATAGGTAAACATATTTAGTCCCAGTTTCTCTCTTGCGGTGAGAGAAAAAAAAAGTGCAAGTTACTGAAAAGGGGAAAAATTAGTTGGCTCAGTGGATAGAGAGCCAGGCATGAAGATGGGAGATACTGGGTTCAAATCTGGCCTTAGACATTTCCTAGCTGTGTGTTCCTGAGCAAGTCACTTAATCCCCATTACCTAGTGCTAACCACTTTTCTTCCTTGGAACTGATACTGATAGAAACTGAGTTAAAAAAAGTAACAGAGGAAAAGAGGCTAAAGATGACCGTTAAGATTCAAGATTCAGAATGAGACAACCATTTAGGGGCAGGGCCTATGTGGGTTTTTGCTTTTTGTTTTTTGTGTTTTTTTTTTAATTAAACAGATTTTTTAGAAAGTTTTTTTTTTCCAGGAGGAGGAGGTGTGAGAGAGAAAATAAACACTTGCTAATTGAGGAAAAGTTAAAAATAGAATAAAAAATTTAAAGATATAATAACCATCTAAATTTGCCTTAACTCTTATTTTGTTTCTAGTTTGTTTGTTTTTTTTTTCTGACTCTGAGATCCAGATTTGATCTCTTGTTATGGCTACAAAAATCCTTTAGTCAGAGCTTGCCTAAATACCATGGAATGTCCTGCTGGTCACTCAGTTTTTGGATCCCATCCATGAGTCCTAGATTGGTCAGTGCTCTAGTAAAGAAGACTGGGATCCCGAAGGACTAGAGAATTCAACTCAAACCTTTCTGCCTTATTAAATATTTATTAAAAGAGAATCTTAATGAAGAACTCTGCATAGATTGAGTTAAAAGAAAGTGAGGGGTTATCCCTTTCCTTTTGGCTTATGTGACCATATAGATAAATTATGGTACTAAATTTATCTGAACTCCTGCCCCCCCCCAATTGTTCATTCTAGGTTTATTGAGGTGAATTGAAATTTATGGAAAATTAGCTCTGGTTTCAGCTTTGACATAGTTGGGGTAGAAAACTGAAAAACTGCCAACATGTCACTCCAAACAGCATCTAGAGAATGGCAGCAGAGACACTGATAATAAATCAATGAAGTATTTTCTGTCAAAAACCTCTCTCCTCAAACCAAAATGGAATGAGGAAGTAAGTGGGCAGATAATTTAGGATACAGTCAACTCTTGCTTTTGCCAAGATGTGTGTACTGTTGTTTCCTTAATAGGCAGAGGATGGCAAGGAAGGATACTGAATACTTACTGTGCCCCCATAGCTAAACAAACCAACAAGAGTCCCAAGAAAAAGAAGGACAAGTGAATTGAAGAATCATAGGAACACAGAGACTTACATGGTTATTGAATCAAACCTTACTCCAATGCCTGGATTTTATCCCGTACGTTCCTTGGTGATGCTGGTCTACATCTTTAAAAGTCAAGAAGAATGTAATGTTAGCTCTTTACATGGCTAGGATAGAGACCAGATCTATGATTTCATTTAGAGAAGTAACTCCAAGTCAACACTTTCTCTGAAAATTAAAATCTTAGGTACTTATTGGTGAAGTGAGCTGTCCAGGGTCACAAAGCCAATATTTGTTGGAGACAAGATCTGAATCCAAATCATCCTAGTTTCAAAGTCATCTCTCTATCATCTAGGTCAAACTAGGTGCCTAAATTTCTACAAACTATCTCTCCCCCATGAAAGTGAATCTGAATTTATAATGATGCCTGTGTTATAATGTATGGCTAGAATGGAAAGCAGCTGACTTGATTTTGACGCTTAACCAATGTACCCCATGGTTTTCAGTATATGTTAGTCTCTTGATGTGTAATTCCTATTTTGGAATATGTTATATTTCTGAGAGAGGTTGACTCTGCCTACTTTTGGAGATGTTATAAATAAATACAAAAATGTATATTTGAGATATGTTCACGTTACAAATTATTTTTTTCTTTTTACTAGATCAATTGTCTACAGAAAATGACCAAGTCAGGCCAAATAGCCTTGTCTTAGGATAGTGAGACCCAAAGCCAAAATTATACTCGGCTACAGAGGCTTTGTCCCAGGATGCTGACATGCAAGAGGGAGGCATAAATACTCCCTCTGGTGGTCATACTGGGCCAAGTAAAAGACCTTGAAACATGAAGGACCATAAATGGTGAATGAGTGTATCCTCCCCACCTTCCCTTAGCCTAGGTCTCTAACCAAAAGAATCACTACCATTTGGCCTCTTGCCTACTGCCTCCGTCTAGGTTAGACTGCCTGCATTCCTGGAAGCCTGAAGCATGTGGCACACTTCGGAGGAGAAGCAACGATGACACATCTTGGCTTTGGGATGTCTTGCAGTTTCTGTCCCTTCCCAGAGTGCTGGAATTCCCAGCGAGGGCTCTGAGTGCATCTCTACTAGGATCTAGTCACTGAGTCCCTCTTCCCCCGACAGGATCACATGAAGGGGAAACTGAAGCTCAAGAGAAGTTTCGGTTTTGTAAAATGAACCATAGGTCATTTCTTCCTGTCTCACTTTGAAAACCAAGATAGGCTTTTCTTCAAGCACCCATGCTGCTATTGAGGTGATCATGGGATCGTGGGCTCCTTCTGTAGCTCATAATTATTTGGCATTTAGCAATTGTCCTTTACAACAAGGTTATTGTGAACTTCCACAGGAGGGGGGATGCCCAGTTGTTATATTTATTTCCATAATCCTTTTCTATAAAGAGTCTTTACATCTAAATTCCTTGGAGATTTCAAAATGAGGCAATACTTATAAACATGGAGGGAATAACTATACCCTTGAACTCACAGTTCCTTGAAGGCTCAGATGTGAAAGTGCTTTGAAGAGTCAAAAGTGAAAGGCAAATATGAGGCATTAGTATTATTACTATTAGTAGTAGCATTTTAGGCACTCTAAAAAGTCTTGGAATCCCACAGTCCCAATAGGAACAGCAAGCATAGTCTCTGGAGAATAAGATGTCAACTGCTTCTTAAAAAAGAAAAGTCATCTTTCAAAAGGAAATGCTGAATAACATTCATTTTTACTGTTCCCACTCCTGTTTCTGTGGTAATAAATGGTGAGCCAAGGGCATGAAAAATTGTATGTCTCCCCCAAGCATAGAACTTGCTACTCTGAAGTGTCTTAGGCATGGAAGAGAGAATAGATACCATTCTTTATAGTTGGTACTTTATTAGTTATGACAAAAAATAAAAAATGAGGTCTTTTCTCTCCTCAGTGGTATGGAAGTCATGTGCAATGAAAATCTAATTAGGCCAAGTTTGTCAAATGGAATGAGGACCTGACAGAATGTACCACGTTAGACTAAATATAGACTTACCCATAAATTATGGACCACACCCCTAAAGTGAGGTCTTTTTGAAAAGAAAAATAAATAGGAGTGAACAAATGAAAACACATTTGATAAATGCTTACTGTGTGCAAAGCACTGCATTAATGTGCCAGAGACACAAAATACAAGTGAAAAAGACAAATCCTACCCTAAAAGTTTATGCTTTAATGGTAGAAGATGGCACCAATGAACAACCAAGAGTTTGGGAGTGCAGGGAATACATTTGGTGACATGGCTTAGAGAAGGCTTTAGGGTTGCAATGGTAAGATTAGGCGATGGCTTACCAGTCAGAGCCCAGGGTTCAAGGGGTAGGAATCTGAATGATGGAGCAAAGAGGTCAAAAAATACTAATAATGAAAACCACAAGGATTAAGGAAAACATATCAACCAAGTTTTAGAGGGAGAAGTGAAGTCTATATTTCAAATTAGTTAAATACAGTGATTTGCGTAAAATGTGGAATCAGAAAAAGCAACTTATTTGTGTACTACTTATTTATTAAAAGGAATTACTTCTATAGAGGATGGAGTAGTGATAGTTACTCCTAAATTATCAATAAAATCCAAAAACTCACTGGATATGACACACACAATGTTTAGAAGGGGATAAAAATAAACAGGACAATATTATTATCATAGTAAATAGAAACATTTTTTTAATGGATCTTTGCTTCAGTTTGATGTTTGGGGCCATGACAAATCTTTCATGATGTCTCAAAGGCCATCCAATATGCTTTTCTCCTACTGTTCAATTGTGGACCCAACTTGTTATCCATTTTTTGTGAGTGCCCAAAATGCATATTGTCCATTCAATTGCACATCATCACCGGGCAATAGTTATTTATACCTACTTGGCTTTTTCTACTTGAATAGTTGGGCCAAATGATTTTAACTGTATTATGGCTCTCATTTAGGAGGCGCTGTAATGTTTTGGAGGGTCAATGCAATTAGCACGATGTCATCAAGAGCAACCAGAAGACCTCATTATCTAAAGGCAGTTTCTTGTTAACCTGTACTTTGCAATGGTGAACCCTTTGGGTGAGTATATATTTGCCTTTTATGCCTTACCTGTTATTAATGACCAGAGGATTAAAGAACAAAATCATCTCTGTTCTCTGGGGCAGCTAGATGGCACATTGGATAGGGGGCTGGTCCTGTAGTCAGGAAGACTCATTCCCGAGTTCAAATTTATCCTCAGACATTAGTTGTGTGACACTGGGCAAGTTACTTAACCTTGTTTGCCTCAGTTTCTCCTTCTATAAAGTCACCCTGAGAAGGAAATGGTAAGCATTTGCCAAGAAAAGTCCAAATAGGCTTACAAAGAGTCAGACACAACAGAAATGACTGAACAACGAAAAATCTCTATATTCATACCTTTCCAGGGATATTGCATAGTTCCAATATTTTTTAACAGGAAATACCTTTCTGGAGAGAACCCTTTATGGCACCATCTTTCTCTAGTGAATCAATTTCTTTTTTTATGGTCAATGAAGCATTCAGTCAGTTGTTTGATGGTAATTAAATCTTCCACTGTGGTATATGATTTGGGAAAGTTTAACTATTTTCACTTAGCATATATCTATACACATATGTAAATACATATATATCTTCTTAGAAAATAGGTCAATTATTTTAAATTTCTTTAATCTGCCTAATTCAGATTTTATCTGGGCCCTAATTCAGAACTTGTAGCCTCTAAGCATGTTGAGGAAGAGCTCTGTTTGCAAAACTTGGTTAGAATTTAATTGGAATTTTGTTGTGAATGAAAAAAAGAAATGAAACCACATTCAGTGAAAAAGTAGAGCATTATTCAAATTTATTAAATTCAACAAAGATTCAATAAACACCTACTATGTATGAAGCTTTATTTTTTTTCAGAGAATTGATGAAACTGTATTGTTCAAAATGAAGCTGACATTTCCTTTTTTACATCTTAGCATCATCTTTTAAAAGCTGCATGGGGTGTGCTATAGGATACAATATAACCACAGAACTTCAAAGAGCTGAAATGGACCTTAATTAAACATGATTTAGTACAATATGATGCTCTTCCCACACCCACCCATTTTACAGATGGTTAATTGAAGTCTAAATTGATTAATTGATTTGCCTAACAGGGAGTGAAAAATTTGGGATGCAGTCCTTGTGTGTTTTGACATGATATAGTGGAGAGGAAAAAGCACTGGGTTTGGAATCAGGAGGAATTGGGTGTTGATCTGAGCTCTGCTAATTCCCACTATGCAACATTGAGTAAGATGCCTAATTTCTCTGAGCCTCAATTTCCTTATTTGTAATGTACTGTCTATCGCTGAGGAAGGGATTTTGCAAACCTTAACATGCTATCTAAATGTGGATTACTATTCTAATCCTATTTCTACCACATGTCCTATAATGTTCTCCATTTCCTTATAAATTAACAGTATTTGTGTTTACTGATTCTCTGTGCATGAATGAGAAACAATCACAAAATTTTAGAGGGATTTTTTCTTCCCTAAAATAGTACTATTTTCATTAAGTAGCTCTATGGAGGGTAACTAAGAAAAACATCTTTCATCTTCATCAATGTTAGGGACACTTTTTAGCTCCCTTTGTGTGTCAATTAGGGCTGGTACTCTTTCAGGCAAGTTATACGACTATAATTCTTGTTTTCTTTTTGCTTATGTAACTCTTGTGACATGGTCTCCCCATCAAAACAAAGGGCTAAACAAAGCATACTTTAGTGCAGAGGCATCAAACACATAACCCAAACCAGGCTGAAATGTACCTGGGAAATATTGAGCATCCTAAACAAAAATAGAGTATAACATAGATAACACTGAAGTTTAGAACTAAGTCAATAGGTAGCCAACAGGGGGCCTTAGGGATGAATTAGTCGCCCCCTTTTCTATTGGAGTTTGACATCATTATCTTAGAGTGATGAAATCACTTTTCTGTTTGGTGATCTCATGCAAGTGATTTGCAAACATTAGTGTCTAATATTACTTCTCCTTCCCCTCCAACAAGGCAAAATAAGACTAATCACTAGATCTCCTTATAAGCAGTCAGGTTTAGAAGGTTCCAAAAATGAACAGTTACAGGTACGTGTTAATGGAAAGAGAGAGGACTGATGTCTAAGCTCATACAAAGGGGCATTAGACACCAGTGAGCAATCCTTCCCAAAGATACCTGCAGTCTTATGATTTATATCTCTATCCTAACTAAAGGTCCAGTGGTTGGAGGTTGTTCACTAGTATTGGTGCTCCCCTCTAGGGGTCATATGTATCATATTGCCTGTTTCCAGAAGCTCTTGCCACCCTCTTCATCCCCACTCTCACTAGGAATTATTGATTATTGTCCCCTGACAATGCTCCCATCTGTTGTCTCCTTCTCTGCCATTGCTCCCTTGAACTCTCAGTGGATGGTGAAAGTCTTACTACTGGTACTGCTCTCTATAAATCCTGCTTTCTGCAACTCAGCTAACATTCAGTCAACTTCAGTTACTGACCTCTGCCGTTCAGAACTTCTATTTTCCTTTTGAACATGGAATTTGTCCCCCTCTGTGTTCTATTCTCAGTTCTCCTTCTAGTCTCGGTTTTTTGAAATTCCACTTTCCTTTAGCAGATTAGTTTCCCACCTCCTTTCCTTGGGGTGGGGTGGAGCTCTCAAAACTAGGAGATAAATTTCCAAAAGAAAATATTTTAAACCTGTACAAACTTCCACATATCTGTTATTCTCAATTCCTTTAAAATATTTTTCCTGCAGCCTTATGATTCCTATAGTAGGCTTCTTAGGGTCTTTTTCACCATATAAGACACACACACACACACACACACACACACACACACACACACACACACACACACACACTTATAGATCCTGTTGCTTACCTTCAGTTAGTCAATCTACCTTCCGGAGGGCCTCAGTTTTAGTTTTAGCCTACTCCCTTTTTTGATTATATATATCCGTATCTTGTCTTTCTCTAGCATAACTGGATAAAATTATTCAAATTAACTGGAGCTGCTTACCATTAATATCTAGATCGGCAACAGCAGCTTTCCAGACATCAGAAACAAGAATGCATTTGAATCACTGATGATGTTAATTATATTCAGCAGCTAAAAAAATAAAAATAAATAAGATGAACAGAAGTAATAAGAAAACACAGAAAGAATAAACATGAAGCAAATATATTCTTACATAAAACGCACACACAGATAAACAGAAAAACAGGCACCTCTCTTGTAGGAACAGGATCTAATTCTTTACTGATTTGTCCTTATAAAAATTTATAGTCCAGTGATGAGTGATGGCATTAAATATAGTGCCATCAAGGATCTGGCACTGCCTTACCAATCTTAAAAGAAAGAATAATTTTCATTCGTTGGAGATTTAGGGTGATCCATATTGTTACTTCCTAGCTCTTTGGAAATACAAAATCTATGGATGGTAAACATAGTAACTGGGTAAACCAGAAGAGAAATCACTACCATCTTGTAATGGAAAAGCAAAGAAATAAATTAAGTTAGTGAGGCAGTGATTTGAGGTGTCCTTGATGCTCACTCATTTCGCCAAAGTCTGCACGTAATGAAATTAAATGCTGGCATTGACAATGGTACCAGTAAGGTATCAATCAGTCACTCTAAAGAGCAGTGCCACACTTCAAGGAAATGGCTGTTCAATAACATTTCCTTGGCCCTACTTAAGCCACGCAGAAATTCCTAACAAGCTTGTCTGCCTCCTGTCCATGATATCAAAGAGTTATTTTGTGCCCCAAAACACATAAGGGCAGTTTCTGGTTGGCTTCAACTCACCTTTAAATAGGGATTCACTTCCCTTTTGTCAAGGTTTACTTCCTTTTCCAAATATACTAGAATAGAAGGAAAAGGAAATCTTCTTTTCAAAGGGATCCTATCATTCTCCTTGATTTAAAGGGTTTCCTTTAAAATTTATATATATATATATATATATCTTATACTCACTACTGCAGCTATTCCAAACCATCTCATCCTTCCCCAAACTTCCTATTGAAAGAATCCTTCCTCCTAACCATTTCAGTTTAGGAATTTGTCTCACATTCCACTGGAAAAAAAATTGTAACCTTTCAAAGAAAGTTCCCTCTTCTCCCTTCTTCTTCATCTCATGTCATTAACATATCTTTCCTCATTATCTTCTCTACTCCCAACTGATAAGGGGTGGTCTTTCTTCTTGCTGAAGCATGTACCTTTGATTCTATCTCTTCTGTATTCACTAGGACATTGCCCCCATTTTTATTCCCACTCTCTAGTCTTAAATCTCCTCCTAGGTACTGATTCATTCTCTGTTGCCTAGAAACACACCCAATCCTTAAAAATACTCTCACTTGTTTGGATCATCCCTGTGAGCTGTCAAGCATTATCCCTCCTTTCTTTCTTGGCTTACTTTCTTAAGAGAGCCAGTTATAACAGATTCTTACACTGCCTCTCCTCTGACTCTTTTCTAATCTCTCTGAAGATTGACTTCTGGCCTTCTCATTCAAATGGAACTGCTCTCTCCATATGGTCCCAAGTGCTGAAGTTAGGACCTTTTCTCAATCCTATCCTTGACCTCCCCACAATATTTGATACTGTTTGACCTCCTGGGAACTCTCTGCTTATCACTATTGTGACACTAGTCTCTCCTGGTTCTTCTACTATTTTGACCTCCTTTCTCATTGTTAGAGCCTCCTTCCAGGTAATACCCATCAAGTGTAGGTGTCACCCAAGGTTCTGTCTTCTTTTTCTTCTCTACATTGTCTCACTTGATGATTCATCAGCTACCAAGGGGTAAATAATTATTTCTAGCCAAATGACCAGGGTCCTATTTATTTAATTCTAACCTCTCTCCTGAACTTCAGTCTTGTACTACTAATGGTCTATTGAACATATGGAATTGAATGTCAGAAATGCATCTAAAACTTATCATGTCTAGAACAGAATTCACTATCTTCCTTAACTTGCAAGCCCTCTTCCACCTCTAAATTTCCTCTTACTTTCAGTGTCATCCTCAGCTTCTCACTTACTCTTCCCCATATAGTCAATCTGCTGTCATCTTATTATCTTTTCTATCACAATTTCTCTCAAAATCTCTCCTTCTTTCCACTCACACAGCAGTCACCCTAAGACACAGCTTGTTACTTCATGCCTGAACTACTGCATTAGCCTTCTAATTGACCTCCTTGTCTCAAGTCTATCCCCACTTGACTTAACTGCCAAAATGATTTTTTTAAAGCTCTGGTATGGCCATATCACTCCTCAATTCCAGTGGCTCCCACATTAGCCCAGAATCAAATATAAAATCTTCTTTGGGGCATTTAAAGCCCTTCATAACCTATGCACTCAAATTTCCAATCTTCCACTCTAGTCTCCCATGCCATATTCTTTGTCATGGACACATTGACCTATTTGCTGTTTCTCACTCACAAGGTCATATCTCTTGGTTTAGTATCATTGCTTGGACTGTCCCCCATGCCTGGAATGATCTCCTTTCTTAGTCTCTGTCTTTAAATGTCTTATCTTCCTTCAAGGCTCAATGCAAATACCCCCTTCTATAAGAGTTTTCCCAATCCCTCTATGTCTAATATTTTCCTTCTAAAACCAACCTCTCTCTAAAATTTTATTCCAGCAATTTCCATTCTACTCTGCCTATTCTCTGTATGCTCATTATTATTTAGATGTTATCACCTCTTAGAAAGTCAACTCCTTGAGAGCAAGGAGAGTGTTTTCACCTATCTTTCAGGCCTCAGTCCATAGCACACAATAAGCATTTAATTAAATACTTACTGACTATTTGCCTGTTCATATCCAAAATTGCACCAGCCATTACAGGAAGCTAAGTCAAAATTTTGTTTGCATAGTTTCATGGACCATTTGCTACTAAAGTATTTTCTTTTTCCTTAAAACAGTGAGATTTTCTCTCTCTCTTATCTCTCATCTTTCCCTCCTTTTCTTCCCTTTTGCCATCCATCCCTTATGTCTAGGCAAATCTAAGTCTGAAGGACTTGGAATGTAGTATTTCCTATTAGTAAGTTGTTTTCCCCCCTGTGATTTGAGACAAGTGGTTGTTTGTGAAGAATTGCTGTATAAACATAATGATGAAAAAAGCATATCTAAATTATAATATTAAGTGACCCAAGAGAATGGGGAAAAAGACCATCCCACCCTGAACTCTAATTGTCTTAAGAGTTATAATACATACACTATAAAATACCAGACTAGTGAAATTACTGCTATGATGAAAAGAACTCTAGTATGCTGCTCTGATTAGTGTGGAAGCATATCATTATGTGAAATTTCTTATTTCATCTTTGGACACCTAAAATAATCTAATTTTTTAAAAAGCTAATGAAACAATCTTTCATCCAGACTAATTATGATTGCAGTGACACTGATTTCAAATGATGTCTTTAATCTCCAGCAGACAAATTATATAATTTCACCAAGATCTTATCTTGAAAAATCTATCCTATACAAAAATCCCACCCCATACACACAGAGCACCACAATGAAAAGACAACCATTTCGTATATGCTTTCTTAGAAAGAATTACTAGAATATTGTTCAGTGAACTCCTATTAGTAATCCTCAATAATATCCTTCATATAGTTCTTCAATTTATTGGGAAAAAAACTATAAACTTAAAAAAATTTAAACTAGTGTTGAAAGTTTTATTATAAAATATAAAGAAAGTCATAAAAAAGATAATAAAGGAAAGAGCCATATGCCTGGAACAAATGGAGTTTTTCTCACCTTTGACTTAAGAAAAAAAGCAAAGAGAGACAGAAAGAGATTTCAAGTCACACCGTATTTAATCCAATTTGCTTTGGATTTAATCTCCAAAACAAGGCTGGCCTGCTAATTCCCAATTATAATGGCACATGTAATCAGGGTCCTCATTAACAAAGACTGACTATATTGTCTATTAGGAATGAAAATTTGAAATGCAAATTCAGCAAATCAAAACCGTTAAATGAGCTCCTACCCAAGATGCTTAGAGCTCCTGCCAGGGCAGAACACGCTGGCCCACACCTGCCCTGAATTTTCCCTCCAGCTGAATGTTTCATTCGGTTCCAGTCTTTGCCTCTTAATTGACCTGCTTATGATCTCTGCTACAATTAACATATGCTTATTAGTAATGGCTGGTTAAAGATTTCAAACTGCCGCAGTTTACAAAGTCTAATAGAGATGGCACGCCACAGGAAAGAGGAGGCCACTGTTCCTCTCATCAGCAAAGTCTTGGTGGTTGGGTTTCATGTGCTGGAAATTGGGTAATTTTTCACACTGTCTGATGTATGAAAATCGGTGCTAATTGATACTGGAAACTGACACACAAAATGGCTTCAGGGTAGACCACCTGAGAAATAGTGAAATGACTTTCCCCTTCTTAAGAAGGTGGCTTTCTTGTCTTGGTAAATAAAGTGGAACTTCCCAACTCCCAGGCATTGCTACAAACTGTCTTCTTCTTTTGATTTCAAGAAACATAATTTTTGTTTTCTCGCTATTATAATTTCAAACTAGTGTAGCAAATGTTGCACTTGAGAAAAAAAAATTCGACTTAAATCTCATATTCCTGGGCACTGTGGTCCTATTCTTGACAGAGGCTCAAAGCTGTTTTTATAGCTGCCACCACAGTTACCACCAGATCCAGAGGGTATCCAGATGTTTGATTGGCATGATTCTCTGCTTCTTGTCATGTAATTTAACAGAAGAGCAGTTGTAGGATTCCTCAATTACTTTTTTATGTTCACTTGATGTTGACAAAATTGTAAATCTTGATTTCCACATCCAATTATTGATGTGTGTAGTACAGAACCATCCCACCTTAACTATTCACAGTCAAACAGGTACTCCTTGATCATGCCTATATAATAGTTAAGCAGATTAATTATTCTGTATCCCTATCACCATTTGAGATGTCTTACATGGAGAGTCCTAAAAGTGGCCCAAAACAAAGAAAAGGGAAGTTTTGTTTTGGTTTGCTCTGTGTGCATCCTATGAGGCTGGAATGGATTGCTTCTGATGAAGTTCTTTTGCAATACAGTTGCTCAATTCCTCAAGCACTGATTAAATTCCTTCTCTATATAGCTCATTGTGTATTTGGTGCTGGGATACAAAAAAAAAGAAAGAAAAGTCTCTATTTTTAAGGAACTCACAGTCTCCTGAAGCGTACAATACACACACACAGAAAACCAATCCCAAAGTATAACACATTCAAAGTACAGTAACATGAGAGGGTGAGGAGAACAAAGTCACTTCAGCACTGTCTCAGCTTCTTCATAAAGTCAGGATAGTAATAGCGCCTACCTCTCAGGGCAATTGTGAGGAGGGAATGAGGCAATATCTCTAAAGTGCTTTTAAAGAGCTATGTAAGTGCTATTTGGACAATCATTATTATTGGAAATCCTAATTTAAGGAAATAATTGAGGGAATTAGGACCCAGAAAGTTAATATTATATTTCCTCAGGTCATATAATCAAGATCAATTTTGAATTTTTTTAGCATTTTTGATTAAGAAGATTTGATTGATATCTTTTCATGAGGGAAAAGTTGAGGTGACTTTTAGTATCACTTGTCCAGGACTAACATTCAAACGATATGCATGGACTGAAAGGATTAGAAGATTCACATGTGAGGTTCAAGTCCTACCTGGAGTGTGGACAGTGGAAGAAGGAAAAGAGGCAGAGTTAATGGCAACTCCATCTCCTACCATCAAAGACAGGTATCCAGGTCATACTTTTCCAGATATGTTGTGGTTGTTCAGTCATATTTCAGTTGTCTTCAACTCTTTGTGATCCCATTGGGGATTTTCTTGGCAGAGATATTGGAGTGTTTTACCATTTCCTTCTGCAGTTCATTTTACATGATGAAGAAACTAAAATAAACAGGGTTAAGCGAGTGACTTATCCTCCCATATAGCTAATAGTGATTGAGGTTATATTTGAAATCAGTTCTTCTTGTCTCCAAGTCCAGAATTTTATCCACTGTGCCACTTATTTGCCCTGTTTTTTTTTTTAGATATGCTATGTTTCATATCTATATATCTCTATTTATAAAATATGTGCATAACATGTTTCATATCTATGCATTATTATATATTTCATATCTATATTTATCTTGATATCCACAGCTACATCTATATCCATACCCATATCTTTATTTGTATTTATCTGTACCCAATAGAATAGACACTCCCTAGGGGCAGGGTTCCTTCCTATTTCCCTGCATTGATAGCAAAGCTTGTAGGATTGCACTCAATAGATCGACAAACATTTATTAAGTTGCTACCATGTCCCAGTCACTTGGGATATAAAAAAAAATTATAAAACAGTTCCTGCCCACAAGGAACTTATAGTCAACTGAACTGAGCTGAATTGTGCAGTATATATTCTTCCCTTGAGTGGCCATGTAAGCAATAAGGCAAAGCTTGGGTGAATCACCAGATGATCCAATGTTCCATTTGAACCAGTTGTTGTAACCTCTTATTAAATTTTTAATAGAGATGCTAAGAAAATGTGCAATGTGTGATTTTTCTTACTGTTCAGCTTCCATTCCTTGTGGTTTGAATGAATAGTGAAATATTCAAAAGAGAGACAACAGAGGAGAGCAGGAGAAATGAAGGAAATGTACGGTTCAGAAAAAAATATAATTAACCCAGAAACCAATTCCAATTTAATCAAATAGTCAAATTTTAAGTAACATGCAATGAATGTTAAATAACAATAGATAAAATTTTATTAAGCAGCTAATGTTTACAGGAAGCATTCTAGACACTTGGAAGTTATTATTTGTTAACATTTAACAAATATCAGATCATAACAAAATAGTTGTGTTCTGTGTTTTTTATAGATATTTCATGAAAATACTAAAATACAATGTAAATACCTGAGGGCTAGGTCCCTTAACTTTTAATTTACATTGATTTTATGTTTAATTTATGAATGTTCAAAATATTAGGAAATGTACCAAGAAATTTAAACTCATAAATCAATGTGTTCTAGATTGACCATTTTAATTTATATATTGATTTGGCTACCTGAGTTTTATGGTTTCCCCAAAAAGGAAGAAAACATAGATTCACTTCTTGACATAGGTTCAAAATATTATAGTTAAAGATTTACCATTGTTGAAAGATCCAATTAAGATGAGTCCAATGGATTATCTACTAAACCCAAATGCCTATCTAAAAATTAGGCAATTTTAAAATTCAATTAATAAATCTTTGCTGAATTCAGTCAGTCAATAATCATTTATTAAGTGTCTTGTATTTGTTAGGCACTTGTTAATTTCTGAGGATACTGAAAAAAGTAAAACCAAAACCAGTTCCTGCTTTGGAGGAACTTATAATCTAAGTGGATGACAAGACACAAATAACCGAGCACAAACTATATGCAGGATGAATTGGAAATAGTCTAAAGGCAAGCAACTGGAATTAAGAGGGCTGGGGAAAACTTTCTTTAAGGGTGAGATTTTAACTGGGACTTGAAAGAAGCTTAGGAAGTTAAAAGGTAGATAGGAGAGAGTATTTCATGCATGGGGACAGACTGTGAAAATGCTCAGAGCAAAGGGATGGAGCATTTTGTTCAGAAAATAGGAAGGAGACTGGAGCGTACATAATAGTTGAGAGGAAAGGGGTTGTAAGAAGTAAGAAGAAAAGTAGGGTAGAGGGGACAAGTTACAAAGGAACTTGAAGACTAAACAAAACATTTTATGTTTCATCCTGAAGTTGATAGGATTGATTAAGGATATGACATGATCAGATTTAGGAATTATTGAATAAATGTGACATTTAATTGAATTCTGGGTCATAGGAACTCACGAAGCAAGCTATTAAGGTGATGAAGACTAGCAATTTCTTTTACAAATGATTTTTAAATACTGAAAAATATCTGAAGGGAAGAAATGAGCATATTTTGTGAATTGTATTTACTCCTTTCAAATATGTTTAGTTACATATGTAGAGATTTTTGTCTTAAGTTAGAGGTTAGTTCATGAAGATACTTGACTAGTATCATTGCCTGAGATAAACTTGTGAAGTAAGACTTGTGAAATTCAAAAGCCTTTTCATTTCTCCATGGCCATCATCAAAGGAGCAATTCTTACTTTAACAAACATTAGGTTTGGGAATGATAAGTTAACAAACACAAACTTCATGCATTTGCTAATTGTTCTTCCATGCTGCAGATATTAAGCAAGAAGTTGGTCCTTGCTGGTGATACCTTTAGTGTTAGAGTGTGATTTCCTTAGTTCTGAGAACTCCTGGTTTAAAAAAGAACAACAAAAAGCCCTTCACCAGTGCTGTGCAGCACCTGATCAGACATTTTCAGTCTTAGAGAGCTGCCTGGGATCATCCAGCCATTCTGTCTCAAAGACAAGACTAAAACCCAGGTTTTCCTGCTAACTGTCAGGCAGGCTCTCTATCTACTAAGCAAAAGATAGCAACTATTCATAGTGTGTTATGTCTGTAAATGAATAGACATTTTTTATTTATATACACATGTATATATAAACTAAAAGCATATTTGTTTTCAAACAAGAACACATGTGATTATATGCATATATACATGTATACACATATGCATATACTACTCATACACAGTGGTGTCCTGGAACCAGCTTGTATTAGTTCCCTGAGAAAGAGCCGGTTATTAAATTTTCACTGTGAACATTTACACCTTGGAAATGGGCAAACACTATAAATTAGGGCTTGAATGATTGTTTTGTTGATTGTCTAGACTTAAGCGAGTGATGGAAAAAATGTTAATAATGCAAATTAAGCTTAAACATGTATCCAGTGTTCATTTTCATATCTATACAAAAATCTGTACATATACTCATATACATATGATAACTAATCATAACTAGTGCTTTGAGATTTGCAGTGCTTTACAAATATCTCATTTTACATAAACAAAATATATGTGCATGTAACTTTTCAAAGAATTTATATATAGTATTTTATGTTTTAATATAGGAATAATATATATGTTTTAAAATAGAAATTAGAAGATTTTTATTCAAGCATTTTTTCTTTATATATAATAAATAAGAATTTCTAGAGGAAAAAACCAACATCTTTATTTACCACCATTTCAGATTGAGCCTGCCCTATTGATAAAGGGTAAAGAACAAACAAAAACATTCAAAATGTGATCATATCTGACAATATATATAGTGTTTTGTACTCATTAGCTCCATTTTAAAGAAAACCTTTAAAGATTTAACAATAATGGCAGTTTGTTGTTCTTGCCAAAAATTAAAACTGCATACCAAAGATGAATGCTGATCAAAAAATATATGCAACCTATCAAAGCTCCTAAAGAACACAATTCACATTAAATATCCGATTTGTTTTTATTATGATATTTCAGATGAGAAAGGGTACCATTGCTTTATATGTATTTTGATTTTTTTCTTTTGACTAACTCCAAATTCACTGAATATATATATTATATATATATGTGTATATATAATATATACATCCTGTATCAGGAACAACCAAAACATTTGGCAGTTCTAATTTAGCCCATCTACAGGGGACACAGCTGTGGAAGACCTAAACATCTCCCTCCCCCATTCCCCATCCCAACATGGGGGCCAGTATAATGAGCTACAGGGAATTGAAATAATAGAATCTTTTGGTCAAGTTCAATTAAGCCACTTGTATGGGGATGTGGCCATGCTCTGCAAAAGATACAAAAGAGAAAAAAAACCCAGAAAATTCTTTTTCTATTTTTTTTAGACTCAGTGCCAAATAGGCAACCCACAGATCACAATTAGTGTCAATAGTATCATTTTTGAAAGGGAAGAGAGTAGATATATGTAAGTGAAGTGAGAAGTCAGTACCAAAAGGTATTTTTAAGCATTATGGTGTCAGATTCTGTTTTTATCTTGCTAATTTAAAAATGTACTCTTCTTCCTTAGGCGCCAGCATTTAGTCTTGGAGTTTACTGTATTTATATATATACACTACCTTATATTGCTAGTTGTCTTTTGTTAATTCTTTGTTTCTTGGTTGACCCTGACTTACCAACTAGACTGTAAACCATTTGAGGGTATGGACATCATCTTATAACTCTTTGGACCTTTATGATTTTTGCATGCAGGTAGCACCCAGGAAATGCTTGCTGGGAATGATGGTTATGTAATATAAAATATAATATAATAAATATCAGTTACATTTATATAAGATACAAGTTACAGTGTTTTCCTCACAATAACCCTGGGAGTTAAGTAAACACAAGCACTCGATCTGCTTAGGAAACTAAGCCTAATAAGAGACTAAGTGACTTGCCCTTGGTCACTTGAATTCAAATTTATTTGAACACAAGTTGAATATAAGTTCTTCTAAAACTTAGAATTAAATTCTGAAAGGAGTAGAGTTACTGCCGAAATAAAGCAAACAAACAAACAAACTTCCTAGCACAATGCCTGCTGTCTTTCACAGTGATAAGTGCACAAATAGGACATCAATAAATACTCCACCAGATTTTTAAAACTGATAACTTTACACGTAGGCAGAGTAAAATCCCAGTCAGTTGGTCTAATTGAAGAATTCTTCACAGTTTCTAACCCCAGTAAGTTATGAGCTCCTCAAAGCCAAGGACTATCTTCTGTCCTTTTTCGTATCTCCAAAGTTTAGAACAGTTCCTGGCACATAGTAGGCACTTGATAAATGCTTATCAACTGACTGTTTAGTGTTTAAAACCCTTCACGGTATAGCACCAATCTACCCTTGCAGGTCAACTGCAATACTATAACCCTGCACACACTCTACATTCCAGTTGACCTACCTTAATTGCTATTTAATACATAAAATCGTGAATATCTTGATCATTTTTACACAGATTTACCCCTATCCCTGCAATGGCTTCCACCTTCTCTCCACTTTTTGTAATCCATTATTTTCATCTGGACTTAGATGAAGTTTTTACCTCCATTAATAAGTCTTTCCTAATTGCCTTGGTTATGAGTGATCTCCAAAATAATATTTTATTTGTTTTAAATATATTTATTGCTCTTTAAACATGCTGTAGAATATAATCTCTTGAGGGGAAGGGATAATCTCCCTTTTGTATTTGCATTCCTAAGCCTTTGCAATAGCTTGATGCATAGTAGGCACTGAATGTAAATCCTTACTGCATGAATTGATGGTAGGAAAAAATCTATTTTTTGGGGGCTGCATTAGGCATGTCTGAATACTTTAAATAAGAGGCCCTGAGAAAAGAAATAAAGAAAATGATGAAGACCGGTGAACTATGCTAAAAATCTATAGATCAATATCTTGAATCCAGAGTTTGTTCTACACTGCAGCTAAGCCTTTCTTATTTATGATGGCATGGCTGAAACAAAAATCTATATGAGCTTGTGCTGGGTATGAAGATATATTTCTCCATCTGTAAAATGGGTAGTTTTATATTATTTCACTTGTAAGATTGTCATTTATAAAGTGCTTTGTAATCCTTAAACACTATATAAAATGTTCTTGGTAACACTGTCATTGTCATCATCATCATCATCTTTCTATTTTCTGAAGTTCAGAAAGAAATGGTTCTGGGACAGGCAGGATGCTATTCTACACTTTTTTTCTTTTATGTTTAATATTCATTCAACTACTGTACAGATGGAAAAAATGGATTTTTATAATTAAGAAAGTGTTAGGGACCCAACTTTATCTTCTGTAACACTATGGAAACTTGGAGACAAAAATGGAAGCAGACTAAACTATGGGCATTTTATATATTATATATATTATACATATATTTCCTCTTGTCAAATGGTTTTTATTTTTTCTACTAATTAGCTGTGTTTTGAGAAGCTTTCATTTCATGTTCTAAGGGTTCAATATGGTGACATCTACTAAAATACTATTCTCCGACTTTTGTGGATCTATGCTATGATTGTTTTGAATGGTAGTTTTGTTGACTATAATGCTCTGATTTCAATTATACTTGTTGAGTTTATCATCATCATAATTGTTATTTTCATTGTCAAGTTCACTTTTTTAATGGATTTTAAATAAAACAACAGTCTGTGATAATTCTCTGACTCTAGGAGTTTTTTTTTATTGAATTCTCAAGAGTATTTTGAGATCTGCATTTATAATTTGAGATTGTCATTTTGGGTGAGTTTTCCATATAATTCTAGCCATCAGAGTATGTTTTGCTAGGTGTTCTGTAGATGCTAAATTTTTGCAACCTGTAATGATACACAGTTTTCCCTGAATAATCTATGACTTTTAGTAATGATATGATTTTGAATTGCCATCATAAACCTACCCATTTTCTATCAACAAATCTGAATGACTCAAACATTTGTTTGATGCTTCTTTGTTGACATATTGTTGGTTGGGTTCATGTGGATGTTGCCCATGGAGGGCCTTTTGATTTCACCCTTGGATTTTTGCCATTTTATAGACTCCATCTGGAGGCAAACCACTTTTGGCATAGTGCCCAGCACACTCAACAAATCCAGTGGTAGGTAGGTAATTATTTGCAATCTTTACCATTGCTTTAGGAAATGGTATCTATTTCAGTAGTATTTTTAAAATTCTTAGCTTGCTTACCATGAGCTCTGATAAGAGTTATTGATCTTCCTTTTCTTTGATGAGGAATTGTTTGTTGCTATTATTATTAGTCTTACTATCACTATTATCATTAATAAATGATAATTTATTCTTATCTCTTCTGAAAGTTCATGGATAAGTCATTACTATACCATTTTCTTTTAATATATTTAATATTTTGTAAACTACAATGCAGGTGGAAAAATGGCTGATTTTTGTCACGAATAAAGAATATCAGGATACAAGCTTGTCTTCTGATAACTCACTCAAAGCAGCTTAGGAGGACTAGAAAGAAAACAGGGATGACATGAATATACTTCGTTTTTTCACATAGAGTTTCAATTTTTTCTCTAGGTTCTTGCAGCTTGAAAGCTTTTCATTAGACGAAAATTGTAGATTATAACTATTTTTATGGCAAAATCTATTTAAAATATTATTCTTTGTATATATTTTGATCCAGTAATGCCACTAACTAGTCTTTATACCAAAGAGATAAAAATGGGAAAGTACTTATTTGTACAAACCTTTATAGCTGTTCTCTTTGAGCTGGCAAAGAATTGGAAACTAAAGGATTGTCCCTCAAATGGGAAATGGCTGGAAAATTTGTGGTATATGATGGTGATGGAATACAATTGTGCTATAGGGTATGATGAATAGTATGATTTCAGAAAGAGATGGAAAGACCTACATGAACTAACACAGAGTGAAATAAGTAGAACCAGGAGAACATAATACACAGTAACAGCAATATTGTGGAATGATCAAAAGTGAAAAACTTTGCTACTAACAGCAATACAATGACCCAGAACAATTCTGAGGGACTAATGAAAAAGCGTGCTATTTACCACCAGGGAAAGAACTATTAGAGTAAGAATGCAGATGGAAGCATAAAATTTATCACTTGTTTGTTGGGGTATAAATTTTAGGGTTTAGGTTTTTTAAGATTATTAACTTACAAAAATGAATAATATGGAAACATGTTTTGCATAATGATACATGTAAATCCCAGATTGAGTTGCTTGCCAGCTCTGGGAGGGGGAGGAAAGAAGAGAGATTATATAATTTCAGAAAACTCATGGGGAAATTTGTTATTAAAATGAAATAATTTTAAATTAAATAAAATACTATTCTTTTTATGAATAAAGGTAATGCCTTCACAATTATAGGCAACAGTTCTGTCTGTAGTTGTACAATAGTACTGTTATAGTTTTTTAGGATACTTGGTGGTTAGTATTTATAGTGTATGGATCTGTTAGTTTACAAAAGATAGAAAACTTTTGGCATATAATTTTAGTCATCTGATTCTATCTTTCTAGTATCTGATAGCTCCTAATGTTTTACAACCTGCAATGATATGTTACCCAATTTCTACCACTTGGTTGCCTAACTGCATTTATCAATAAGTCCATGCTCCTTAAACATTATATCTCTATCATTTCTGATGACAATGACTCCACTCTTATGAACCCCTATGTCTATAAACCCATGTAACTCAGAAAATATTTGCCTGACACTTCTTGAATGATCTACTGTTGGTTGCTTCATGTGGAAGTCATTCATGGAGGACTTTTCAAGAATGTTCCTTGATCTGAGCCGTTTCATATACTCTATCTGAAGATGAACTACTCAGACTATATTTAACAAATATGGTGGTGGGTACTAGTAGTCAGTCTTTATTATTGCTTTGTGAAGTGAAATTAGCTTGTTTCAAAAGTTATTACATTTTTAACCCACATCAATTTCTTTAAGAAAATAAATATATTACTTTTTAATACTGATGGAGCTAATTAATCTTCTTAAGGAACAAGGTTCAAATATGAGGGTAACTTAGAAAAAATTGTAGCTTTAGCCAAAATGTAAAGCTTCAGATATAAAAACAAAGGAAATACTGGAGAAGCAATTGATAAAATCTTGTAATAAGTGTCATTAAAGTAAAATGTCTACCATACTTAATCCCCAAATGTGAAGATATAAGCAAGGAGAAGATTCTATATCTTTGAACCAAAATTTTATATTCTGAAGCAGAAAAATTAAAATGAAATTGAAGATGAGGAAAAAAACCCAAATTGCCTTTAGGGGTTCACTACAGAAGTACTAGACAAAATCTATTTGCCCTACCTCTCCATCATACCATGGAATTTCATTAAAATAAAAAGGATTACAAAGAATCCCCTGGGATTGTATTTAATATGTTGTCTCTCCAAGCAGTTAATTAGAGCCAAATGTAGAATGCTTTCAAAACACAAGGACAATTTGGGATTAGGATTGGAATCTAACTCATCATCAGAGATACAAGAGCTGTTTGGTCTTTAAATTATAAAACACTCAAGAGGTCCAATTTTAGGACTATAGTAGATCCCTGTTGTACTTTATGTGTCGGAGATCAGTTCCTTCAAATTCTACTGACCTCTCATTAGATAGACAGGGCCTCACATTAGCCAGACAGACCTGCACTAGCTCTGGGATTGCCCAAAGATAAAAGAGAAAGGGAGCAGTTTTTTTTTTTTCAAATTAAGTGCATCATTAGGAAAAAAAGGATATTGATATGATACCATTATGTTCAACGGGAGACACAACTTGAATACTAGGAGTCCCCATAGGCCAAATGAAATGGTTAAAGATGTATTTATTGATTGCTAAGGAAATATTACTAAGACACTGGAATGATAACTCACCACCTCTGTAACTGAATAGGCCTTGGTGCTTTCAAAAGTTGTCTCCTAAGAGAAAATCATCTGCAGAATATTTGATAAAGCTATTGAATGTTGTGCTATGAAATGTATCTGATGGGTTTGGGTCAAGATTACATAGGGTAGGCAGTTTTAACAGAATGAACACATGTCTACGTGGCTCTCTTTCTGGCTTTCTCTCACTTCTGTATTTGCAGGGGTCATAAAATGAAAATTAAGTGAAAAAGGCATCATTTTGAAGTATGGTGAAATGCCCCTATTACCCTCCTATTAAAAAGGTGAAATATTTGTAATCTATTTGTTATATTTACATACTTTTATCCTCTTAAAGATTTGAACAGCATGAACACATACATACAGATTATTGTAGTTCTGAAATTACTTTTTTTTCTTAAATATGGGAAATGAGTGAAAAAAGCAACTTTCCCCTTTAGTTTAACAATTTTCTTCTTTTATTGTAGGTTCTAATGGTCATATAATGGATATCACCAACCATTATGTGTCCTCACCTTCAGCAGGGGACACATAACTTTTATTGTGGTCCATTATCAGACCATTAGAGTCCACTAGTGTGTCCCTTGTTCCAATGCTTAACATTATGCTGAGGAAAAGGAGTAGAAAATGTGGAGGCAGCAGCTTTTCTGGGAAGAGAAGTGACAGAAGAATGCAAGCCTGTGATATTGCAACCATTCATTTTCCTCAAGCTGAAAAGTCCATCACACAACCCTTATGGGGAACAAAAAAATCCTTCTTCCTTCTCACTCATCCCTGTCCCATTCTCCTTCCCCAAAGTTCAAATGCTGAGAGAGCCAGGTCCAACTCACAATATTCACGCATTTACATTTTCTTTTTCTTGGAAAAATGTTGGCAGAGATTGTTTTTAGTCACACTGAGCAGTGACTGCCAAAACATCTCTCTAGAGGTTAATTTTGTTATGCTTTCATAGTTCCTGTTAAAGCAATCGCAGGTTTATAGAATAAAATGTAGGATAATATGTTATATATCACAATATATACCATAATAGTATATATGATCATATAATAATACTATGCATATATGCAGGAGATAACATGGCATTCTATACAGTACTAGACTTGGAAGTAGGCATACGTGTTCAAATCTCTCTTCTGACAATTACTAGCTGTGTGACCCTTAGTAAGTTCTCTGAACTTGTCTCCTCATCTATAAAATGAAGGGGTAGGACTGGATGCCTTTTAATATTTGTCCCAGCTCTAAACATATGATCATTTAAGCTCAATTCATTCTCTCTGGAAAATTTCTTGATTCTACTTGACATCATCAGAAACATCTTGGGATATTATTTTAAAAATGTGTTGGTAACTAATCATTGAAAAAAGAATATTTTTAGTGTTAGTTGAAGTGCTTTACCTCCAGGATTTTCATTCATATTTCTACTGGGAAAAAACACAAGAACTTTTAGAGATGCCTGGGAATTTAAGGAATGTGAATTAGAGCATCTTTCTCCTTTCATTGGTTCCCAAGTCTAGAGGTTGTTGGTTATACTTTATCTCTCTTCATCTCTGACAGCTAAGGTCCTGCCTTCTTCAAGAAGCCTCTCTGTCTTTCTTAATCTTAGTGATTCACTCTAGGATTATTGCCAAATTATTATATCTCTCTATATAAAATAGATATATCACATTTATCTTGTTTGTGCATAGATGGTTGCATGCTGTCTCCTACATTAGACTGTGAGCTCCTTGAGAGCAGGAGTTATTTTTGTTTGTTTGTTGGCTAGTTGATTGATTATTTTTTTTTTTGCTTTTTTCCCCTTATTTTTATTCTCTGTGCTTAGTACAGAGACTGGGACTTAGTAAACACTTAATTAATGTTTGTTGATTTTACATAAAAGTCTGAGATATCTTTCTGATATAATCAAAGTCACTCATTTTACATTTTGTAATGTTCTCTACCTCTTTCTTAGTCTTAAATTCCTTCCTTTCCCACAGATCTGACAGCAACATATCTTTTTGGATGGCCTTTTGAATTAAAGTCAAACACATAATTCAGATTACTCTTTTCTGCACTGTGATAACTTCAATACATGTTTTACTGACTTCATTATTACTGTCCACATGAACTAAGTAAATTAAACTAGAATTTATCATCATGTGCCTACTATGTGTTAAGCACTGTGCTAAGAGATGGACCATTAATTGGTTCTCCATTCATTTTTTTCTTCATGTACTTCTCAAGTCTATGAGAAAAGTAGTTTATAAACTTCACATCACTGCATAAATGAGTAGAATCAATATTACATGAATCATTATATATTAAATCTATATTAAAATGATATATAATGCCTGCTTGGCCTGTTTTGCCTTTTCCTTAGCAACTCCCTGTATTATTACTGTCTGGAAGGTGTGAAAGCCTGTGGTTTGAATGGTCTCCGGAGATTCGTATTAAGCAAAGGGTCTTAGCCTGGAGCTGGTGAATTTGTTTTCAAAAATATTTGGATAAGTACACTTTTATTTTTCACACTGAAAGCATGATTCTGAAGAATTATAGGCTTCACTAGACTGACAAAAGGGTCCCATGACACAAAAGCTGTTAAGAATCCCCGATGTTAAAGGAATTGGTAAAAATGGTATGCCCCAGTAAGACATTTAAAACCAATTGGATTGTTTCATGGCAAGCTCACTAGGACAGTCCCAGATAATGACAGAAGAAAAGCTCATCTGAGAGGCATTAAACATGGGCAGAGACTTTGCTAAGGTAGTTCAAGGATAACCTAGGTTTGCCAGGGAAGCTTATGGTAAGGTTGAAGACACCATAGTCTCCAGTGTCCATCAAGAGGCAAGACTATTCACTTGGCAATTGGCTAGAGAATAGCTACTGTCTCTCTAGAATTGTAAGACCATAAAATTAGGGCAGAAGGAAATTTAGAAGCCATCTGATCCCTAAACCTCATTTTAGAGATGAGGAAACTGAGACCTGGAAGATTAAAAATGACTTTCCCAACATTACATAGTACTATATGGTAGTGGTGGGATTTAAAACCAGGTCACCTGACTCCAGGGAGCAGTTAGAATGGGGATTGCCATTCCCTTCATGATGGAGTGCTTTACTACCCTCTTTATGACTTTGATATCAAGAGGATGATGGATAACTCTCTCCCTAAAATGACCTCTAAGTAGAACCCTGTTCTTTGGGAAAATGAAGCCGAGGACTCAGATATTAACAGAATTGGCTGTGACTGTTGGAAATTCTGGAGTTCAGACCTCATGAGAATCAGCAGGTTGTTATAAGTTTTACTTCATCTTTTATTTCAGGTTTTGTTCAGTAGATGATCTCCATAAAGAGGACATGCATTCCTTATCCGTTTCAAGTGCGGGAGATAAGAATCTTAAGGGGAATGAGTGCAGTAATAAAATATTGTATGATTATCTGTTTACTTTAAACCATCAACTCCATGAAGTGAGAGAAAATCTGGGTAGGCATTAAAAGGAAGGCAGGGAAACCGGGAAGTGAGGTTCTTGCATGAAATCCAATAGGGCAGTTGGCTCAAGCTCAGAGCGCCACCTGGTGGCTCGTGCAGAAATTACTATTCCTGCCCACATTTCTGGCTTCCCATCTTTATCCCCCAGGGAAGGCAGGATCTTCTATAAAGAGAAGAAATGCCTCTACCCTTACATGTACAAGACATCGATTTAGAAATTAATTGATTTGAAGCCCTTTGAAGGCAGGAATTGTTTTGTTTGATGGTTTTGCATTGTATTCTGTAAAAATTAAATTATGTTTCTACTAATAAAATATTATATTTTTGAGAGGTTTATTAAGGATTATTAGAAATCAAGGAATAAAGATACAAAATAAAAACCACATGCCCATGGCTGATTAGCCCATTCAAAATCCCCACATTTGGCTTGGCTTACTACTATACTTCCTACATCATTGCAATGGCAGAGAAGAGGATGGGAGGCATTACTGCCAGTTAAATATTAATTGTGATTTCCCCCATGTGGAGATTCAGGTGAGATTACAGGGAATTCTGGGAAATACCAAGGACTTCTGGGGATTGAAGTCTAGGGTTGAAAATCTCCATTTATATAATTCCCAGTGCTAAGCAGAGTGCCTTCACTGTAGTAGTCTTTTTAATGATTTAACGATTTAAAATGAGCCCTGTTAATAATGACTAACAAAATGTTCAATGGATTTAAGAATCAGTATGTGTAAGAGGTTTATATCTTCCTTCATCTTTCTTTCCTCTCTTGGAATGAAGATAGGGATTGTGTTTTCTACATGCTAAGTACAGAGCTTTGCAAACATTGAATGTTTTACAGATGGAAACTAATTAGCTTCACTTTTCCCTTCCTCATTTTTATCCCCAAGTACTAGATATCCTTTCTTGAAAGTCCCACTGCCAGCAATGTTCAATGTTTGTTTCCTGTTTGATTTTCCTGAATTCCAATAGAAAGAGGACAGATGGAAAATCTTGTTAAGGTTACACTCTGCAGGAAGCTGATGGCTCAAAGGGGAAATTAGTGAGGCCATTGAAGTGTTCTTTTGCTGAGTCAAAAAGATGGAGAACTTTACTAGTGAAGATTTTAAAGAGCCTCTGATGCCAGTTCCAGAAAAGCCTCATATTGTGCTTTAGAGAATTCACTCTATGTCTCTTGAAAATAAACTCTTGCAAGAGGGTTAAGCTTTTAAAGCCAAACCAGAGAGTAATGGCAAATAAACCCAGGTGAAGTCAAACAGAATGTGCAAACATTGAAGGGCCCAGTGGTTCTGGTCCAATCCAAGGCCCAAACATAGTCCCTAACTCTAATATGGAAGAGACAGGATAAGGATGAGGATTCCATAGGGTGAGCCATGAGATTAAGAGAAGAATAAAGTTATTTGATTGGTTTGTTCTTGCTTGCCACTCAACATTGCTTTGCTATTCTCAGCATTAAAATTTGACATTTATTCACTTGTGAATCTGTTTTATAGTCTTCTCATTTTGGTCCCTAACCCAACCTCCCTTGAATATTCTCCTATTCTGACTAAAGAATCTACTACTCTTCTAGTATCTGTTTCCAACACAAAGGACTTGTAAGAGTAATCCTCCCTCTTCCTTTCCCCAGGAGTAAGGGGTAAAAATGATAAAGCAGGGTTAAAGCTAGCCATAAATAGAATCAATTGCCTCTGGAGCTAGTAGATTTTCCTTTACTGAAAGTTTTCAAGCAGGCCACTTGTCAGTCACATTATGTTAGTCATTCTTTTGTCAAGTTTGGGTTGAACTAAATGACTTCTGAGATCCTTTCCAAATGAAAAAAAATGTTTTATTTGAAATTCATTTTAAAAATACATTTAATTATCAGGTTAAAATTTGTTTTTTAAACTAAAACTGCTACATTTCTCTTTTTCAAAAATCATTTTGTTAACTCTATGAGGATCTAGTTAAAAATAAACAAGTTATAATTAATATTGGGAGTTGATAAGTGTATTGAAAATTAATATTATATTTTCAGTCAGCTTCTCTCTGCTTTTGGGAAGGTATTAGTGTCCAGAGCAATTTTAAAAAAAAGGTCAATCTTTGGTATTCAGGCCCAATATATTCCAAAAGTGTGTTAAAATGTTATGTGACCAATTGATGCTTATGAAAGAATTTTTTAAAATGTACATATCCCAAGTTATGTCCCTATAGAAAAAGTTATTTTGTTGATAATTAATTGATATCACTTTGGATAGTCAATAGTAGTATATCACAGAGTTCTGTTTTCAACTTTCTCTTGTTCAACATGTTTATCAAAATGGATAAAAATCCTAACTAAGCTTCAACTATAGAAATACAAAGTTGTGGAAAGAACTAATAAACTTGAGCTGGGTTTAGCTTTCTAAAATATCTTGCAAAGTTGCATTAATGGAGTAACATGAGCTTAAAGGTTAATTGGCATAAGCATTAAGGTTAAAAAGATCCATTCAATAACTAGGTTGGGGAGATCCAGATTCAATAGACAAATATCAGAGATCTTTATAAAACAGCAATCTAATATAGCTGCCAAGAATAAAAATATGAATATAATCTTTGAATGAATGAATAGTGGTATTGTGCTCAAATACCTAAATTAATACCTTGATTGTACTCTGTGCTGTTTAAGATATATCTTCAGTATTGTACCTAGTTCTGGATGTTATAATCTAAGAAGGATATATAAACTTAGAACATTTAGAAGAATGAAACCAGTATGGTAAAGAGTCAATAGTTGTAAATAGCTGAGGGAATTTGGTTTGGGTCTGTAGAAGAGAATATTTAAGAAATAATAATTCTTGTCAAATATTTGGAATCAAGTCAAGAAGCATTTATTAAGGATTTACTAAGTGACAAGCACTGTAGAAAGTATTGGACACTAGAGGGATCTCTGATGAAAGAGGACATAAACTTATTCTGTATTGCTTTGGGGTATATAACTAGGACTAATGGGAAGTGAAAAGGAGACAGGTTTTATCAAAGCAAGAACCTCCTACAATGTTCAACAAAGTCTAACAGTTGAATAGACTGACTCACATATTAGGGAGCTCCCTGGCGTCAGAACTATTGAAGCAGATGGTAAATAACCATCTGTCACCAGAAAAGTCATAGGACGAGTATTTTTTTTTTAGATAGGAGGACAAAATTATTGTTCTGGTTCCCTTCAACTCTAGAATACTATGTAATTGTAATACTATATCATTTCCCCAAATCACTCAAAAAAGATCTTGATAAAGCTAGACAGGCTGAAATCAACAAGATGAAAGTTAGGTATAGAGATTGGATGTGAGATTTCAACGATATGGAGATTTCCCTCTAGGTAGAACTTGAACCTAGCTCTTCCTGGTTTTGTCTCAAGACAAAATTAAGGACAAATGCAAATTCTGAACTTGAATTCTTTGACTATGGAGTTCTGCATGGATCTTTCCTTGATCTCATGTTATTCAATTGTTTTCTGAGTGACTTGAATTAAATCACAAAGAGCGTTATTATCAAATATTGACACAAAACTGGAAGACATAGTTAACATTGTATATGACATGGCCAAAGTTTGAGGAAGACAATTTTACTTCTTGAAGACAACTTTACCTCTTTGGTGTTTACTCTCCACATTTATAAAATGTTAGAGGTTGGAGATAGTAGACTTAGTTGAAATTCATGATTCTTTCTAATTCTAAATCTGTGTACAACAATTTCAACAGACTAGTGTTGCAAATTAAGATGAAAATTAATTTAAAAATGTAAAAGTTTATTTTGGTTCCAAAAATCAAGCAAATGTCAAGCAAAAAAAGGGGGGGAAGGAATGGGTAGTACATAACTGCTGTTAAATTAAAAAAAAAGACCTGGGCATCTTAGTAGAGGGCCAGCTCAAAATAAGTGACATGGCAATCAAAAAATCTAATAGCATGGCAGTGACAGAAGTATAGCATCCAGAAGAAGGTAGATGATAGTCTTGTTGTATTCTGTCTGGAACTT
This sequence comes from Monodelphis domestica, assembly GCF_027887165.1. Classification (NCBI taxonomy): domain Eukaryota; kingdom Metazoa; phylum Chordata; class Mammalia; order Didelphimorphia; family Didelphidae; genus Monodelphis; species Monodelphis domestica. The sequence continues at coordinate 133,976,487 of NC_077234.1, read as the reverse complement.
AGTAATAATGTAATCAATTTAATCACTTAATGATGATCGACTGATTGCCTCCAGTGCACTTTCACAACCTTTCTGTTATTTCGTTTTAGAGAATGGGGTTGTTTCAAGAGATAACTGAGAGATGACATGATTTGCCAATAGCCACATAGCCAGTATGTCAAAAATGGTTAGTGCCTTCTGACTCCACAGTCAGCCTTCTATCCCCAAAGCTCATGCTTGTACAATGGGGAAGTCAATACTTTGGGCATTTCATTTCAAATCTAAAATACTGGGGTCTAATGTAAAGGATAGAGAAATAAAATGCTTTTAATTAATAATTATTAAAATATCAGGGGCATGGAAAGACATCGCCAAAATACTTTCTATCCTTTCTGTAGCTTTGAAACCATGTATTGCTCTCTGCATCTCCCAAACAGAAGTCATAGTACAAGTTCACAAATTTTGCATGTAAATGCCTTTGGAATAACCACAAATGTAGCAATTTAAATTTGTTGACAGAGTTGCTAAGAAACAATCCTATTGAATCCCTGAAAGTCTTTTTGATATAGCTCTATGCTCTGACAGTTGGAGTTATTGGATAAGAATAAGGAATCTTTAAAAGGAGACTCTCTGACATTTGCTCTGCTTTCAGAGACTGTAACATAACACTGCATCTTTTTCTTCATTGTCACTTTCATTCAGCTTTAGAATGCCTGATTCCCCATGTATGCATGTCAGCTCCCCTATAATAGTGGAAAAGAATTTGAATACTACAACATCATCACCTTGAGTGGGATTCTTTACAAGTTGTGTGTGTGTATGTGTGTGTGTGAAGTCCCTTCTAGTTTCCATGTGCAGTGAGTATATAACCTCTCAGAAAAATGCACTGTAGACATCAAAGAAATGATTTGTGTTGCTCAAATGAGCATTAACCCAATGGATACAGTAGTAGACCTGGAGTCAGAAAATCCTTTAAGTTGTAACTCAGACTCTCAGCTGTGTGACCCTGGCCAATGCACTTAACAGCTACCTGCCTCAGTTACCCATCTGTAAAATGGGGACCATCATCAACTCTACCTCCTAGAAATATTGTGATGATCAAGTGAGATAGTTGTAAAATGCTTTGCAATGCTTAAAGTATCATATAATTGATAGTTAATGATGATGATATCCTTTGTATGAGAATAACTCATCACTTTGCCATTCTGCCTATTCTTTTTTTTTTAAACCCTTACCTTCCTTCTTGGAGTCAATACTGTGTATTGGCTCCAAGGCAGTAGAGTGGTAAGGGTTAGGCAATGGGGGTCAAGTGACTTGCCCAGGATCACACAGCTGGGAAGTGTCTGAGACCAGATTTGATTGCCTATTCTTTAAGGGTAAAAGTATCTTAGAACAGAAAGGAATGAGTTTGGCAACATAAATGATTTGCTGTTTTGGTCATTTTTCAGTAGTGTCTGACCCTTTTTGACCTTTCGTGGCAAAACTCCTAGAGCGGTTTGCCATTTCCTTCTCCAACTCATTTTATAGACAAGGAAATGGAGGCAAACAGGTTTAAGTGAGTTGCCCAGAGCCACATAGCTAGTAAGTACCTGAGGCCAGATTTGAACTCAAGAAAATAAGTCTTCCTAACTCCAGGTCTAATGCTCTATCGCCTATGTCACGTAGCTGCCCCCACAAAAGATAGCTGAAGTCACATGCTGAAAATTCAGAAATATCAACTTAAGAACTAATGGCAAACTTCTACTTTTGATAGAAGGCACCAAGCCTGTCAGGAATTCTATAGTGGATTTCCCCAAAACATAGTGAAAACACTCTCCATTCCGGGAGAGGAGAGTAATATTCTAAGCCCAAGCACATTTTCTCTGTCTCTGACCATTCCTTCCTGGATAAGATTCACCTGTAGATCTGTGAGATCCAGTTTTTGCCAAACATGTGAGCAAATGAATGTGTAAAGGAGATTCAGTGCCTCCTCAGACCTTTTGTGCGGTTATCCTTCCATTTGGTGAGTTCCGGAATTGCTTCTGGGGGAATCATGAGGACAGGGCTATGCAAGGCTAGTCTGTGCTCCCAGATCATGTGGTTCAGGGGAACCAAAAGAATTTTTTTTTTTTTTTTTGCTGAACAGCCAGAAGTATCGGTTTCTGCAAAATGGTCTGACAACATCCAGACAGAGTATGATGGAGCAAAAAGACTTACAGCTAATCAGATCAAGTCGGAAGTGGGGAAATTTTTAGGATTCCTTTCTACTCCATTTCCAGTTCAGCAGAAACCAGAAGCAATCACAGTTTCAGACCTGAACTTGGTAGTATTGATGATACTTGGTGGTAAGTTGGAACTGAGCTAAATTGTGAGCCTTGTATAATCTTAGAAACTGAAGTAGTTTAGAAGAGATTATGCCCTCAGCTTTGGGGTTCTACTCTGGTTACAGCTTTAAAAATTTTTGATGTTGTTCAGTCACATCCTGACTCTTTGTGATCTCAGTTGGGGTTTTCTTGGCAAAGATACCAGAGTGATTTCCTTTTCCTGCTCATTTTTCAGATGAGAAAACTGAGGCACACAGGGTTAAGTGACTTGTTCATAGTCACACAGCTTGTGAGTGCTTGGAGCTAGATTTGAACTTGGGTCTTCCTGACTCCAGGCTCAGCACTCTCACAAAGATGTTAGTCACTGGACTGCTAAACTTGGGGTGGGGGACAATAAAAGCTCGACTAGATAGTAGAAAAAAAGGATAGCTCAAATCCCACAAGGTACCTAAAAATCCTGAAGAGGATGGCAAATATAATAGACCTGACCCTAAGAGAGTGAGTCTGGAGTCAAATAAGTTACAAAAAAATGTTGAGCACCATTTATGTGCCAACCACTGTGCTAAGTATTAGAGATATAAGTACAAAAGTTTAAGGCAATGATTGTCCTCAAGGAGCTTACATTCTAGTATGAGCACACACACACACACACACACACACACACACAAAACAGTTGGGGAGGTTGGCATTGGATATTTTGCATTTACTCTGCAAAGTGAGCAGATTCATAAGGGAGAAGATCAACATATCCATTTCCATTAGTAATAGTAGCATCCATTTCATGATTCTTCCAGATAGGTAAAGAGTATAAGGAAGGGAAGAGATATATAAGATAAGCTGTGGTGAGGAGCCAGCAAGAAGATGAATAAAATGAAGCATGGCAAAAGCGAGCTGAGATGTAGATGGAGTAGGGCACATGAAACACTCACTAATAATGAAAGTAGGAGCTCCAATATAGGAATTTATGAGCTGAACTCAGGACCAAAGGGTATGTAGTTTCTGGGTTAAGTTGCAAGGAGGATGACAAGAAGATAAATGGTCAGAGAGCAAAGTGAAGAACAACTGAAAATGTTCTAGATATACCTATGAGCTCAAAGCTATGGATACTCAGGATGGATCCTAAAAACTGTATTCAATTCAGTAAAACTCAAAAATATTTTCTATATTCCTCCAATGTTCCAGGAACTGTGTTTGGCCATAGGACTCTACAGACAAAAATAAAATGTCTCTGCCTTTCAGGAACAAGCTTATATTTTACAGCATTGAGGATACATGACTTTTGCTTTAAAATCTAAGCTCTATTCACAGACTCCATCAGTTCTTTCTCTGGAGGTGGATGGCATTTTTCCTAATGAGACCTTTGACAATAATCTTGGATTACTGTATTCTGAAAATAGCTAAGTCATTCACAGTTGTTCATCATAAACAATTTCTGTTACTGTGTATAGTGTTCTAGTTCTGCTCACTTCATTTTGCATCAATTCATGTAAGTCTTTCCAGGTTTTTCTGAAACCATCCTGCTCATCATTTCTTAAAGCACAATAATATTCCATTGCAATCATATGCCACAACCTGATCAGTCATTCCCCAATTTATGGGCATCTCAAATTTCCAATTCTTTGTCAACCACAAAAAGAGGTGCTATAAATATTTTTATACAAATGCTTCTTTTTTCCCTTTTAAATTTCTATGGGATACAAACCTAATAGTTTCATTGATGCATTGCGGGGCATGCCCAGTTTTATAGCTCTTTGGACATAGTTCCATATTGCTCCCTGGAATGGTTGGATCAGTTAACAACTTCATCGGATCAGTTAACAACTTCATCAACAATGCATTAGTGTCCCAATTTTACCACATCCTCACCAACAATATCATTTTTCTTTTCTGTCATATTAGCCAATTTGATATGTGTGAGGTAGTAACTCAAAACATTTTTAATTTGCATCTCTCTAATCAGTGGTGATTTATATCATTTTTTTAATATTACAAAAGATAGCTTGGGTTTGTACTTCTGAAAACTGCCTGTTGATATCTTTTAACCATTTATCAATTTGGGAATGACTTATATTCTTATAAATATGACTTCAATCTTTATGTATTCAAGAAATGAGACCTTTATTAGAGACATCTGGTATAATTTTTTCCCAGCTTTTCACTTTCCTTCTAATTTTAGTTTCATTGGTTTTATTTGTGCAAAAAAATCCCAACTATTTCAATTTGATATAATCAGAATTATTTATTTTACATCTTGTAATCCTCTCTATCTCTTTTTAGGTCCTAAGTTCTTCCTTTATCCATAGATTACTAGTAAATTACTCCAAGATCCTCTAATTTGCTTATAGTATCACCCTTTATGTCTAATTAAGACCTTATCTTGACAGCTAGTGTGAGATGTTGATCTATACCTAGTTTCTGATATATTGCTTTTCATTTTTCCCAACAGTGGTTTTTTTTTTTTGTCAAATAGCAGGTTCTTTTATCAAAATCTGGGATCTTTGAGTTTATCAAACACTAAATTACTATAGTCATTAGCTACTGCATATTGTGCACCTTATCTCTTCCACTGATAAACCACTCTATTTCTAAGATAAAGCAAAATTGTTTTGATGATTACTGCTATCTAGTACAGTTTGAGATCTAGAACATCTAGGTTTTCTTTGGATTTTCTTCATTGATTCTTTTGATATGAATTTTGTTATTGTTTTTTCTAACTCTATAAAATTTCTCTGGTAGTTTCATTGGCATAGTACTGAATAAAGAGATTGATTTGGATAGAACTGTCATTTCTATAATGGTTTTACCTATGCATGAGCAATTAATATTTTCCCAGTTGTTTAAAAGTTACTTTATTTGTGTGAAAAATATTTTTAAACTGTGTTTGTATAGTTCTTTCATTTGTCTTGACAGAGAAACTCCCAAGTGTTTTACATTGTCTACAATTAATTAAAATAGATTTTTTTCTTTCTCTTGTCAAACTGTTGGTAATATATAGAAAAGGTGATGATTTGTGTAGGTGTATTTTATATTCTGCAAGTTTGCTAACACTGCTAATTGTGTCACCTAGTTTTTAGTGGATTCTCTAGGATTTTCTCAGTTTATTTCCTCAGTGTCTATTCTAATTCCTTTCATTTCTTTTTCTTCTCTTATTGTTATAGCTAGCATTTCTAGTATAATATTGAATAATAGTGTGATTGTGGGCATCCTTGTTTCTCCCCTGATCTTACTGGGAAGGCTTCTAGCTTATCCCCATTGCGTATAATGCTTGCCGGTGGTTTTAGATAGATAATACTTATTTTAAGGAAAGTTCTATTTATTTCTATGGTCTCCATTGTTTTTTCATTAGAATGAGTGTTATATTTTGTCAAATGCCTTTTTTGCATATTTGGAGCTACATAAATATAAAGCAACAAACATGTAAAATAACACTAGACTGAAAGTAAAAAGACCTAGGTAAATCTCTAATTCCTAGTAAGTAATAGCATAAGGAGACCTCAATTTCTTCACCCAAAACATGACAGGGTAATTCTCTCTCTATATAATATATATGACACTATTATATTAATATACAAGACAAAACTTCATATATACATATATTTAATAACCGTATCTTTCTTCTTAGAATTGATACTCAATATTGGTTCCAAGGCAAAGGAGAGGTAAGGCTAGCTATTCTCCTTTACTTTACTTCCCTCTTCATACTTTAAGATGCAGCACCTCAATCCTTAGTATTCCTTTCAAAAAACTCTCCCTCTCTGACTTAGTGTCTTTTCAGCAGATGTCCCTCTTGTCTGGAATTTTCTTTCTTTTCATATCCTCCTCCTTCCTCCCCTCAGGGCTTTGCTTCAATTCCACTTTCTATAAGAAGTCTTTCCCAGTCTTTAAAAGCTCCCCCTTCCCCTGTCCCTTTGAGATTTTCTATCACTTATAAAGTATATCTGTCTGTACACAGAAGCTTCCCTGTTGTCTCTTCCAGTAGAATGTGAATTTATTAAATGGAAATTCCTATGTTTTTGCTTTTCTATATATCCAAATCACTTAGCATAGTGCTTGGAACATAATAAGCACTTACTAAGTATTGTTGACTGACTATTGGATATTTTCTAGCAAACACAAAGAAAAGTAAAAACATCTAAGAGTATAAAAGATCTAAACAAATCTCTAAGAGTATCCTTGGTAATGTCCAAAGTATTAGAATATTGTAGTGGTAAAAACCTAAAGCATCTGGCTCTACTTGAAATATTGATACTGACCTAGAATGTGTTTTTCCATTAGTACCCGATACATAACTAACGTATACCATAAGCTCCTTAGATGCCTCAGTTTCTCAATCATGTGGTCCCAGGTGCAGGTGTTTTAAAAGCTTTGAGATGAATAGGTTATCTATTTTTAATTATGAAAGTGTTACAATGTTTGCATGTACACATGAAGAGAATCACAGAATCATCCATTTTCATTTAGAGTTGGTGGACCATAAGGATCATATATTCCTAACATAATTTTATTTTACAAATGGAAAATTCATTTTCCTTTTTATAGAAATCTGCTTCATCAAATACAAAGCATATTGAAAGATGAAATTCTTCAGCAAATTTTCTTAAGTATTTTGGTAAAGAGGTACCTATATACCTAAATAGAATCTATCTTTCATGATGAGGAAATATACAGCAGTCTTGCGGACAGTAGGGTCCATATGTTTCAGCATTCTGTTTTGAGTAGTTGGGGCTTTGCCTACATAGGTGACCTATTTGCAGGGTAACCTGAGTTCTCATATAAACTATTTGTCTCTCCTAACTGACTCTCCTATTGTAAGAAGGAAGAAAAGTCCATGGACTGAACTTGTTTTTTCCCCTTTATTTGGGTAGAAAACAAATAATATCATGAATGAATGATGTCTTGACTTGCCCATGAATTGGATTTAAGTGAAGCAGAGCTGCACAAATCATCAGCCTCACTCTCTTCTGGAGTATCAAATTCCAGTGACAAGACAAAAGTCAAGATGATTGGTAATGGCTTGTGATGCCTAATGGTGACCTCGGTGTCTTTGCTATCTTATCATCTGCAGTGCCTGTTTCAAGGGATGTCATGGCTATTGGAACAAATTGTTCTCCTTTACCCATTATGCATCAAGAAGTCTTCACATGATTGGAGTAGGCACACCCTAATTCACTGGTGGGTCTGTGAGTTACCCTCATCCTGGTTTAGTCCATTTGCCAAGACTGTTTTACTGGGGTGTGGCCATGGGGTATGCTAGGTGGAGCTTCTTGGAACCACAGGTGAAAGTTGAGTGACAAATGGACACCAAACATGAGTGAACAGTCCTGAAAAGTGCTTAGAAAGCCCTCCCCCAAGAGCTTCAGTCCTCCCTGAGTACTCCATATACCCCTACTCCAAAGAATGGAGTAATTTTAAATGCATATTTATAGAAACTAAAGAAAATGAAAGGTCAGGATGATCTTCATGTAAAGAGGTTACCGGTACAATAACCAGTGTGGGAACCATATTATACATATTAGACCTTGAAGCAAAGATGGGTCAGTCTGTATTTTTCACAACAATGAAAACAACCTTGAATCATTGCGAGATCTGACCCTCGCACTTGAAGATGCACTGGCATCTTTAGAATGACATAGTAGAAAGAACACTGGTTTTGGAGGCAGAAGAATGAGGTTAAATACTGACTCTAATCCTTATTACTTGTGTGACCTTGGATAATAGTTATTAATCAACAAACATTTATGATGCATTTTTATTGAGCACATTTAATATAGTCCAGGTGTTATCCTAAGAGTTGGGAATATAAAGAAAGATGAAAGATGGAGATCAAAGTTCAATGGACAAATCATTTAACATCTCACATCTTCAGTTTCCCTGTCTGGAAAATGAAGAGCTTAGACTAGATGATCTCAAAGTTTTGTTCAGCTCTAAATATTCAGATCCGAAGGTTTTTGAGACAATAATAGCAGATGTCTTTGTGGTAGGCTAACATCTTCTCTCAGTGAGTATCAGTTATAAAGTTCTCAGCATTGCTAATCTGGGTCAAAAATCCCCTTAGGGTAACCTCCTTTCTTTTCTTCTAAGTACCTTCTGTCAGCTAGTACTCACCATATGTGCACAGGGCAATGAAGTTGTCTAACGGAGTGGATGAAGCACTTTGGGAAAACTAATCCTACTTTGCCTCATAAAGTCCTGGCCTGAGGTGGTAGCATTTGGTCAGTAGATTTCACTTTGTATCATGAGAGTGACAGCTTTGGGAAAGTTTAGAAGAAGGCAGTGGATGCCAAGCACCTCAGCCTAAAAGGCAATTAATTTGTACCAAAGCACATGCAGCTAGGTGGAACAGAAGATAGAGCCCCAGGCCTCTGTCAGGAAGAATGATCTTCTTGAGTTCAAATCTGGCCTCAGATACTTACTAGCTATGTGACTCTGGGCAAGTCATTTAACCCTGTTGGCCTCAGTTTCCTCATCTGTAAAAAGAAGTGGAGAAGGAAAAGGCCAACCAATCTTTGCCAAGAAAACACCAAATGAAGTTACAAAAAGTCAGACATAACTGAAAAATGACTGAACAAAGAAGTACATGAGCACATAGTCTTCCCAGTCAGATTCTAGGGAATCACTTTTATCTCAGGTCATGACTGAAAGCAGGTTAGGGATGGCCAAGAGAAACAAGAATCCACATTTTAATATAGGAAGGATCTAGTAGATTCTATATATCTCTGCAGGAAAAAGATTGAGTTCTAAAGTCAGATAAACCAAGGAAGGACAGATGGGGGCTATATTTCTAGGTAAAGAGATCCTAAGATCTTATATTTGAGAATTAGAGAGACTGAGAGAATATTTAGTTAAAGATGCATTTTACAAATAAGAGAATTAAGACTCAGATAAATTAAGAGATAGTAAGAGACATATCTAGGTGGTTCAATGGAAAGAGTCCTGGGCTTGTAATCAGGAAGACCTGAGTTTAAATTCAGCCTCAGATACTTACTAGCTCTGTGATTCAGGGCAAGACTTCACCCCGTTTGCCTTAATCCACTGGAGAAGGAAATGGCAAAACATTCTAGGATCTATGCCAAGAAAACCTCACCGACAATATAGTCCATGAAATGACAAAGAGTCAGGCATAACTTAAGGACTGAACATCAACAAAAGGATACACAGGTAGAATTTGAATTCTAGACTGTCCTCTGACTGGAAATCCAGCATACTCTCCAAGTAGGTCAGAGCAACAGAAGGGAAAGAGAAGGAAAAAAAGCATTTATAGCACCTTCTTTGTGCTAGACACTGTGCTAAGGTCTTTCAACAAATATTATCTCATTTGATCCTTACAACAATCCAGGGAGAAGGTGCTATAAATATCCCCATTTTACATTTGAGTAAACTGAGACAATCAAGGTTGTTTACCCAAGGTCACACAACTAGTATCTGAAGCTGAATTTGAATTCACTTCTTCCTGATTTCAGATTCACTGCACCACCAATTGTCTCATTCAAGAGAATGTTAGTAAGTAGAGCAGCATTAGCTTGTATATTTAATCATCCTTGATCTAAGGGAAAAAGGCTATATATCCTCTGGCCTGTTTTACGTTTGCCAAGTGTACATGGTCCTGTACCCACAGGTTGTAGTCATGGTCAAAGAAAGAAGAAAAGCCTTCAATCAAATCCCTCATGCAATCTGGACAAGAACAAAGCTGTCAGTATTTCCTTATATTTATAATTGTTATTCCACAATGTTGGTTTCTTTTTTGACTCCTCCCTTTCATGTTCCTGATCTCTCTTCCTTCTTCTCTCCTTCCTTTTTCCTTCTGTTCTTTTATTTCCTTCTTCCCTTCTGAAGTCCCTCTTTCTTCCCTCCCTGCCTCTCTTCTTTGCTCTCTCCTGTTCTTTTCTTCTCCCTCCCTCCCTCCTTCCTTGCCTTCCTCCAAACTTCCTTCCTTCCTTCTCTCCTCTCTCTCTGCCTCCATGCCTTTCTTTCTCTTTCTTTGTTTCTTTCCATTTTTCCCTTTATAATTCACGATTAATCATTTACAGTACCTCTGAATGCTTATGAAAACAACATTATCTTCCCAGTCAGAAATTTGGGAGTAGTTAACTCATTTGGGGACAACTTAACTTTAACCCACCTTGTGATTTTGTCATGTAAGGATACCCTAGTGAAGGACTTCCTTTTCTAATTCAGATCAATATTTTCTCTATCACTTAGTGATAAAAGTTGCCCAGGGCACTGAGAGGGTAGGGAACATGTCTAGGGTCATACAGCCAATGTGTGACAGAGGAAGGTCTTCAGCATCTCTTCTCCATTTTTTAGAAAGATCCCACAACAGTCATTCTTCATTCTCTAGATCTAGTCACACTCCCACGTGAATACCTCTTCTCTTCTTAATTTCTCTTTCATGTGTTATCTTTCTCCATTAAAATATAAGCTCTTTGAGAGTAGGGACTGTCTTTCTTTTTGCTTAACCTTGTTTCCCCAGTACTTAGGACAGCGCCTAATACATACATAGTGTGGGTTTAAAAAATGAATGTTGACCAATTAAGTGACTTAACTCCTTTCTTTCAGACTCTGAAGTTGGCTCTCTATCCACTATGACCCATTTCTAATACTGCCAAATGCACTGTCAAGGACTGATTTATGGATTGAACAATGTCCTAGATGCAGGAATGTTGCAGGCAAATTTAAGAAGTAATTACTTTTATTTTGGTACTGGGATCCTGTGTCACTCTGGAAAATCCTAAACTCTTACATGCAGCCAGAAAGATCTTAAAATTGACAGCTCTGTAGTGGTGTGCCTAGAAGAGTGAAATCATTTGAAGTTCTTCAATCTCTTCAGCAGCCTCTCCAATACACCTTGTACATTATAATACAAAGGTATCACCACCTGCAGTTCTGCTCTTCCCTGCCCCTGTTCAAATCCTACCTTCAAAACTTTGTCAAAATAATCTTCCCAAGATTTCTAAGGCACAGGTCTGAGTTTGTTGTTTCCCTGCTCAAAGACCTTGTGTGCCTCCTCATATAAAACACCGGCTCCTTGGCCTGACACTCAGTATTCTCTGCAAGTTGGATTTTTTTTACAATGGATTTATTTGTTTGTTTGCTACATTAAAAAACCCAGATAAGTCCCTCTCTCCCTTCCCTCCATTAAAGAAGGCGTCATTTGACAAAAAGATATATACATATAAAACCATGTCTTACTTATTTCTATTTATTAGTTATTTCTCTGGAAGTGGACATACAAAAGTCATTCTTCAAACAATAATTCTGTTGCTATATATAATGTTCTCTTGGTTCCTCTCATTTTGCTCTTCATTAATTTCATGTAGGTCTTTTCAGATTTTTCCAAAATTAATTTGGTCCTTATTTCTTATAGCACAGTAGTATTTTCTGAGGATGATATGCCATAACTTGTTTCCCCAGTTGATAGGCATCCCTTCTGTTTCCAGTTCTTTGACACCACAAGGAGAGCTGCTACAATGATTTTAAAATATATAGGTTCTTTACCTTTTTCCATGATCACCTTAGAAAATGAATCTATTGGTGGATTATAAAAAAGGAGTGAATTCTGGGTCAAAAGGTATATACCTTTTCCCACAACCCCTCCAACACTTATCATTTTGCCCTTTTAGCATTTTAGCCAATCTGATAGGTTTGAGATGATATATCAGAGTTGTTTTGATTTGCAATTCTCTAATCAATAATCAATAAAGAAATCTAATCAATTTCCATATATATATTTGATTTGATCCAAAAACTTTCTATTCATATCTTTTAACCGTTTATCAACTGGGAAATGGCTTATAGTCTCATATAATTAACAAAGTTCCAGCTTTATTCCATGTTACTCCCTTTTACATATTCTTTATGATAGGCAAATTGTACTATTAGCTTTTGCCCAATTTTGTTCCACTTTCTTGTTGCCTCCTTCATTTGTCAGCATCACTTTGCAGTGTTTGAAATGGACTCCCCTCCAACTTTCTATAAAATGAAATACTTCCTTCAAAATACACCACAAATGCTATCTCCTCAAAAATCCTTCTTTTATCACCCACCTCCTACTTTACCTTAATGTTTCCCTATTCGATCTAGTCTCTAAATATAATGATATATTTAATTGTTACCATTCAATTGAATTCACCCCAAAATTTTCATGCAAAGCATCATACCAGATATTGGAGTAATAGAGAAAAATATTCATCCTTAAAGAAATTGCAATGCAATAGAGGGCACCCAATATGCACATGGACAGAATAGGCAGAAATATGAGACTGAAATATGAGAGTGAAATTTCAAGTATAGAGAATGGATTTGCCTGAAGGTTGGAGAGGGTACAGGTCAAGAATGGGAACAAAGAATGTAATAGTTCAGTTTAGTTGGGATTTAAAGTAATGAAAGGCAATAGAATAAGGTACAGCTAGAAGCATAGATTAGAGACAGATTGGGAAGTGCCTGAAATGTTAGAATAAAGAATTTTTGTTTTATCCACAACTGGTTTTTAAGTGGGAGAGTGGCAAGAAAGGTAGATTATAAGAAAGGAGGGGAAAAAGGAAGATTGCTTCAAGAGATGTACTAAAGATGGCTAGTAGTGGGGAGAAAATCAGAACCATTTCTTAGCATTGTTGACAATACTTTAATTATTTTTAAATCCCCAGTCATCAGCTAGGTATTTGGAATGAGAAGGTGCTATAATAATAGTTAGCTAGCTAGCTCCTCTCTCACTTGGCTTTTCCAGAACAATGTTTCAGGAAAGCAAATGCCAGCATCTTGCTGGTTTGAGGAAGCAAGTTTCTGCTTATTAATGGGGCAAACCTCCCTTGAAAAAGTCTTATCTCTACAAAAAAACGAAAGACTTTCAGATTTAGCAGAACTTGGAATGCAGTAGATAGGATATAATTCTCAAGAGAACAAAGAAGAATAGATCCAGATCTTATCAAGATGGAACAAAACTCTGAATGAGCATGTGATCCAGCCATAATGTAAGAAGAAGCAAGGGTTTAAAGACTTGTCTTCTTGAGAACCTTGCTCTTTTAAGCCTTCCCTTTCTTTTCCTTGTCAGAGGAAATGGTACACATTTATCCTCTTCTAGCTCTGCCCACCAGGAATTTCAACATAGCTTATATCTTTAGTGTTAGTATTAATTTCTGCATTATCAATTTATGGAAATCAGTTTTAGAACTTGTAGAAACTATGGGTTTGTCTTTTGTACTGATTAAGAAAGAAATATGATTCAAAATCCATATGATTAGAAAAGTTATTTGGCATGTCACACAGGAGTCAAGGACATTTGATGACGACTGCATTCTCATTCAGAAACACTCAGTGTCAGAGTCCACTGAATATTGAGTGGCTCCCTAGAGGAGAATTTATGGGAAGGCAAGGTCAAAGATAGTACCAGATGAAAAGGTTTGGAAAGGCCATGCTCTATACCATTGGGGGAGAACCCAAAGGGATAAGATCATAGTCCCACTGTTACTAAAGTACTGAACAAAGAATTTTACTGATCAGTCAAGTACTTGACAGAACCCATAATCAACATCTCTCCTTTCTCATTATCTCTCTTTCTCTCTCTGTATTTCCATCTCTTTGTGTCAATTACTGCCTTTCTATCTCTCTGTCACTCTCCCTCTTCACTAATACAATTATTTGGTCAGGCTCATGTCACTAAGCATCTTTTTGCCCATTGACAAAGAGGATACCTGTAGCATTAGTCCACAAATAATTGGGCCTGTAACAGATTTGGGATCAAAAGATTATTTTGAGGAATGCAGGCAGTTTCTTCCCTGAAAACCCTGTGCTCATTGTAATTATATATATAGAATAGTAGAAAATTTATTATATATATATATATATGTATATATATTGTATATAAACTAAAGACAAATTGCTAAGTTGTATTAAAATTATTTAGGTTTGTTTTCTTTTCTACCTTCCAGGTTGTAAAATTAGTGTGGCACCTTCTTCAAAGTGGTAATTTATATTGGACTGCATTGAAAAATATTCAATTTTTAAAAATAACTACATTGATATGCTTGAGCCATGATCAGTACATTATGATTCCAAGAAATTTTAATGCTAGAGTGATGACTTTTCATAGATCCCACTTTTCTTAGGTCCTCTCCTTATGCCCACTGGTATAAATTTCTAAAATCATTGGCTGAGATCAGTGGTGTCCATACAGCAGGATAGAGTTAACAACCCTATGATATAGTCATTATCATCTTAATGTGCTAAGAAATCAATGCAGAGAATTATATTCTAACTTGTACAGTTATTTGCATGCACAAATTAAATCAAGGATTTTAAAAATTACTTATTATATTTAATGCACACTGCTAAGCACCAAGGAGTCAAATACAAAATAATACAGACTCTGCCACAGTAAATGATCATAATATGATCAGTGACAAAAGCAATCAAGCTAATAAATCACTTATGGCAATGTTACCTCAGCAGAACCCAAAACATTTTGTTTCCAAAGAGCTGACCTCTTACTTTTTCATCTTCCTGTACAATAGTGAGATACCTGTAGAAGTACATCACTAGAGAATTAGGAAATGACCTGTAATCTTTTTCTAGTCCTGAGTTTTCAAAAAGGCTTAGCCAACCAAAAGAAAGTTAGATCTAGAAAAAAAAATTGATTAGATTGGTTTAAATCACGTAAGCCTTCCCATAAGACTACTTTAGGTAACCTGTTACAGGATTCCTAAGAGGAAAGAAAATGGAAATAAAAGAGAGAAAAGAAAGGTAAATATTGTGAGTTGCAGGAGAAAAGAGCAACTTTTTCCTTTCACCTGAGCTGAGAATGAAGTCATTTCGGCGATTTTCTTGTTGTAATTTGCTTTGTCTCTATCCCCACTATGGCACCTTAGTTGCAACATAGGGGCTGTGTAAACTGAAAGGCTGAGCACAGGACCCCATAAAGTTTGGCACTCAAGTCAATAAATATGAAATAACAATCAAATGACTTGTCAGAATCGGACTATTGAAACTATGTTGGGTTTTGTCTTGTCTTCAGATAAACTGGACTTTTCCAAAGTGATTTTATAGCCTTCTTTAAAAAGCAGTCTCCTGAGATAAGACCTTGTACATGAGTCTCAACCCTCATAATAGCAGTTTATAAATAGAAACTCTCATTCATATTGCAGAACAAATGGTGCCACTCTAATAAGGGAAGCTGGAGTACAAATGAGGTCTTCAATCAAATGCAGAAAAACAGGGTTGTGCCCTTTCCACTGTGAGGAAACAAGGCCAAAATGATAGAAGGTACAAAATGGAATAGATGTATTTGTATTGATTTTATTTGATAACCATGATGCAATTGTGATTCCTTCATGTGTGTGAGGTTTGTTTGTTTGCTTTGGTTTTATATTAGCATCAATGTCCTAACAGAAATAACTTGTCATTATACTTAGTATGGCTACCATTTATCTAGTAGACATAATGGATATTAAACTGGGCTATTCCCCAAAGAGAACCAGAGACATCATTGAGTAGTGGAAAAAGCACTAGATTTGGAATGAAGGAAAACCTGAATTCAGATCCTGCTTTTAAGGCTATGTGGTCCTGAGATTCAAATTTGCTTAGCTTCAATTTCCTTATATCTAAAATGTGGATAATAGTAGCACCTTTCTTAAAGAGTTTTTATGGGGAACACATAAAATGAATGCACCTAAAGTATTTTGTAAACTTTACAGTGCTACATAAATATGAGGCATTATTAGTATCCTTAATTTTGAAATAAACTATGAAGATTTTCAGTGGCCCTTAATAGAGAGTTTTAAGTCCTCATATCTATGATTACCACACCTTAACTACATTAGGAAGTTATGAAGAGGCTCTTTATTCTGTAGAATCATACCTATATTCTTTTTCTTTCTTTCTCCTTTCTAGAGAGCAGAATTTCAAAATTATTGAATGTGAAGAAACTTTAGATGTGAGCTAGTCTGATCCTTACTTGATGGCTGATACTTGATAATCCTTATTTATAAATCCCTTCTAGTGTCCCCAAAAGATGACCATTTAACTTCTGCTGAAAGATCTCTACTCAGGTGGAAAACCATTACCTCACAAGACAATTCATTCTACTTTGATGTCACTCTGTTAGGAAATCTTTATTTTTATTTCAGGATAAACCATAAATTAACATCTTTTGAACTTCTTTCCAGGGGAGGACTATGTTTGAACCTGAGGTATTGCTTTAACCATCAACTTAACTCACACAGGTAAGTAATACTTATAATGTCTTCTCTAATATACACTCCTATTTCTTTTCCTTCTTTTCTGACCAGTCCTCCCCAGTTTACTTTGCTGCTGCATCTACCATGTGCCTTTTTCTAACCATGAATGCTTTCCTAGATTCTTCATTAGCTCTCTCCTCTCGTTCTCTTTTTTCATATTCTCTTTTGGTGAGCTCATCAGCTTCAGTAGGTTCAACTTCCATTTCTTTGAAGATAACTTCCAATATTTATCCACAATCCCATACCTTGAGCTCCCTTTGATCATCACTTGTTGGACATTCCAACTGAACGTTTCTCAACTCAAACTCAACCTTTCCAAAAGTTTCTCATTATCTGCTTCTGCAAACCCCTTTCTGCATCATTCCAGTTATCAAGATTCACCCAGCCATGTTCAACTATTCCATTTCTCTCACTCCTCATGTCCAATCACTTTGAATTTTGTTATTCTGTCTCTTCAGGAATAGTATATCCATCCCCTTTTTTCCATTCACACAATTCTCAACCTAGTTCATGCTATCATATCTTCTCTGGGGCATTATTACAGCTTTCTAATTTGACTACAATCTTCTAGACTTCACTTCCCAATCCATCTTCCATATAGCTGCCAAAATAATCTTCATAAAGCATGATTTATATGTCATGTCACTCTCCTGATGAAGAACCTTTAGGATTACCCTCTTGCCTCTAGAATAAAATGCAAATTACTCAGCTTTTATAACCTCACTTCATCCTAATTTCATGCATTCTATGTTCTTCTCAAACAGACCTACATTTTATTCCCCAGATTCAGTACTCTATCTTTGATTTCTATACCTTATCAAAGACTGTTCCCCATTCTTAGGACATATTCTCTCTTCACCTCTACATATTAGAATCATATTTACATTCATATTTTAGCTTATAAGAGTTTCCTATGGCAAACCTTTTATGATCCCATTATTCCTTAGTACTTTTTCCCTCCAAAAATTACTATTATATATTGTTTATATTTATATGCGTATTACATATTTAAATAATAAAACATAAGCCCCTTGAGGTGTAAAACTGTTCCAATTTTGTTGTTATCCTCAGAAGTTAGCACCTTGCTTGGAACAATGTGTGATCATTGGATTAGATTGAACCAGATCCATTCCCATTACTCATGCAAGTCATAACCCCTCTAAGTTAGGTCTATGAAAGAGTTGATATTTCAGAGTTTGTAAGGCTGAAAAGTCTTCATCCTTTCTTGAACAGATTAGCTATAATCACAGCTGAAGGAAAGATTTAGAATATGAGTGTGAGTAGGGATAGGGGACTTTATCTCTGGATATATCTTCCAAAATAATCTTTCTAAGATTTTCATGACATTTACTATACCATTGAGTATATCTCCATAAGCTGAACTCTAAGTAGTGTTCAGTATTACACAACAAAACAAAAAGTAATTTCCATCATCCACAGCATTCAAGGTCACGTCAACTTGTTCGCCCCCAACTCCACAGCACAGAAGTGATAATACAAAAACACCACCTTTGGAGTAAAATTCTGTTATAAATGCATTCCTTATGTTACTTATTTTTCCCTACCAGTCCCATTAAAGATTATACATTTCAGAAGTACCACATACAAAATGCTACATATATGATGAAATAATTGAATGAATAATAGGTAAGTAAAAACTGAAACAGAATAAATCAAAGGTAAGTAAAAGTTGAAAAATATAGAGTAAGAAGCTGTCTAAAAGACATCTGCAATTATTCATTATATCATTGTCTATATCAGCAAGAATTTTTATTTTCTTACTTCTTTCAAGTTGATATATAGAATTGAACTAATCATTCTCTTCTAAAAGTGTTCCTTCATCCAACTTACTTCTTTTTGTCGATGACATCTTACTCTGAGTGTCACAGGAAGTCCAACGCTTTGAATTAGAGGTGACCCTTACTTTTCTCTCACCACCTATGTCAATTTAATTGCCAAGTCCTGTCAATTGTACCCCCACAATCTCTTTATCTGTTTCATTTCCATTTTGCCTCTACCCCCTTGCCACCTGTCTGAACTATTAAAATAATGTTTTCATAAAATGTCCTAAGTGTCCATTTCCCAATTCATACTTAATATAGCTCATATTTTATTTCAATATGAATTCAATATAGCTCTTATTTTTTTAATTTAAAATTTTTCCTATTTTGTAACGCCTGAGTCATGCTCAAAAATGTTTAGTCTTACCCTATGGTCTATAAGATAAAGGCCTAACAGGCATCACTTATATAAGATTTACAAAGTGCTTTCTTTGTTACTAATCCAGTGAGGTGGGTAATAGAAGGATTACTATTATTATTTTGTGGATGTGAAAGCTGAGGTTCTGAGATTTTAATTGACTCATCTAACTAGGCACAATTTCCCAACCTAGGACTTCTAACCTCAAATCCAACACCATACTAGCCTTTTAGAGTTTAGCTCCATTCTTCCTTAAACAGTTTTATTGATTCCCATTTCTTTACACCACAAGGATTCCTCACTTCCAGTAGTAGAATAGTCTCTTGTAGACAATATGGACAATCAAGAAAATAGATGGATGTATCAATTGTATCTGAAAATCTGGGCCCCATTAAACACCTAGTATCCATTAGCTCATTCTCAATAATCAGGTCACATCATTCACCAGTAAGTCCTCCATGATATTGCTTTGACACAAAGCCTTTCAACTGTTTCATCTTCCTTTACATTACATCATGCGTTAATCATGTAAACTGGTTCTGTGCAATCTACTTTTCTGGACTTGTTTCATACTAGATCGCGGGAAACTAGTCATAGTTATGCAGTCTTGGATTCTATCTTGTGCTGATCTCCATGCCCCTCTGAATTTGTGTAGACTCTCTGTAAGGCTTCTTCCAAGTCTTTGCTTGTTGACAACATTTGCTTCAGTACCTGAACTCCAGCACTGCCTTCTCTAAGAAAACTCTTTATTCTCTCTCTGCACTTCAAGCTGAAAATGATCTTATTTTACTTTGGCTGGAGCTTTCCCTTCTCCTAACCACCTTTTATTGTACGTAAGTTCCCTCCCTATAAGATTGTAACCTCTTTAAGGGTAGAGACTATTTCATTTTTCATCTTTATATCCCTAGAAGTTAGAACAGAGTACATTATAAATGTTTGTTGAGTTTTTGTTATTAAATTCTTTATTTCCCTCATCTGTGGTCATAATTCTATTTTGCCAGTAGCTATTTATGTAAAACAACTGTAAATCTTCCTCAATGCCTTCATTCCATCTATCTTGTTTCTTAACTACATTCTGCTGACCACGTTTAATGTGCTAACAATTTCATCACAATGTGAGTATAGCTATAGGCAAAATAGGTTTGATCATTTTGACTGAATGGTCCAATTAAGCAGTCAGCAACATAAAACAAAATGAAACAGAGCCAAAAATGGTCCAATTGTTTCTCTATCTGAAAAGATTAATTGTTCTGTTGACCTGAGTTAGTTAATTAGAAATTATCTTAAGGGAAGGGTCTTGATATTATATATACAACCTGTGCCTTGTTGTATTTTTCTTCATCAATTTTATTTAATTCAACATTTAAAAGGAGTGACTATGTTCCAATCGCTGTGCAAAGTGAGATGAGTGCAAGATAACAGAGAAAACATTTTCCCCTCAAGGAGCTTACTTTCTCTTTGGAGGAAGGGGAGGGGAAATAAGTACATAGATAGGTAAAGACTGGATACAGAGTAAATATGAAATACTTTTTAGGTGGAGATAGAAAAAACAATTTGGAATGGCAGAGAACATTAAAGGTGGTATTTGATCTGAGTCTTGAAAGGAGTAAGAGGCTAAGGGAAAGAAGGAACACCTTGTAGGCACAGGGGGACAACCAATGAAAATGTATAGAGATGTGAGACAATGTCATACAAAGAAAGGAAACAGAAAATTCAGACAATTTAGCTGAGAGGTCCAATATATGAAGAGAATTATTGTGAAATCAGTCTGGAAAGGAAAAATGGAGTCAGATTTTGAAAGACTTTAAATGTCAAACTGAAGATTTGATACTTTATCCTTTAGGAAATAGGCAACCATTAAAGTTTCTCAAGAAAAGTGGCATAAAAATCTGTGCTTTATGAATATAGATTTGGCAATTCTTTGGAAGATGGGTTGAAGAATAAAAAGAGTGGAGGCAAAGAGATCAAATTAGGAGCCCATTGCCACAGACAAAGCAGGAGATAGGAAACATCTGAAATTGGTTAGTGGCTATGTGAGTCAAAAATGGGGCAAATGCTAGAGATAGTGGGGAAGTAGAATCAAGAAGACTTGTCAGCCATTTGGGTATGAGGAGGTCAAGGGAGACTGGGGAGTCAAAGAAGACTATCTTATCCTGCTTGTTACTCAATTTATTTTGGCTCTCATTTTGTTGCAAAGAATATAAAATAAGTTCAACAAATCTATTTGGGAAGCTGAGAGAAAGGCTTTGAGTCCTTTGGTTGTGCATTATACGAAGATATGTTAGCCTCTTCCAGAGGAGTCGATTTTAGAATGTCTTCTTGATTATTTACCAACTCCATTGCACTGTTCATCTTTTTACTTTTTCTCTCTTCAGAGAAAATGCCTTTGATCTGCATGTGATTTTTGCCTAAGGCTTAATAAAATGGAATAGCTGTTAAACTTTATTCTCTGTCTTGTATGTATTACTACATTAAATTATTGGGTGTTTCATTCTGGATTAAAGGTTGCCACTGTTTTTGATGCGTCAATCAGAGACAAATTTTTTTTTAAATGAAGCATAAATATGGAGTAAATTTCAAAACATTGTGTAATATCTTTCCCCAAACTATGATTTCTTAAAGTTCTGAAACATCAAAGTTTTTTTGTAAGCTCTTTGGGGATTTTTATACTGTTCAAACATTAACCTTTTTTATTTTAAAGAATCATGGGTTTTAAAGGTAGAGGGTCTCTTAAAATAATCTAGACCAACCTTCTCATTCTCCACAAAGAAAAGTGGATTTTGGAAAGTTACATGACCTAACTCAAACCTGAGATTTGGGTTAGGATTTGAACCCAGTATTTCTGACAAAAATCCTATATCTCTTTTCAGTACATCTTGCTCTCTAGTCTGCTTGGTGTAGTTCTTGCACTCCTGGCCGTAAGGTGTCACAGTGGATAGAACCCTGGGCTTGGAACCAGGAAGACTCATCTCTTTGAGTTTCAATTTGGCCTCAGACACTTACTGGTTATCTGACTCTGGGCAAGTCACTTAACCCTGTTTGCCTCAGTTTCTCATCTGCAAATTGAACTAGAAAAGGAAATGGCAAATCACTCCACACCTATTTGCCACAAAAAAAACCCAAATTGGGTCACAAGGAGTTGGAGACAGCTGAAATGACTGAACACATAACTTGCATAATTGAAATGCTGGGAGTGGAAACATTCATCAATAGAGAAAATATAGATTAGAAGAGAGCTAAGAAAAAAATAAATTTAGGGAATGAAAGCGAAGAAGACAGAAGTAACAGTCAAGAAGTCTGAAAAGAATAAAGAGAATGAAGAGGTAGGAGATAGGAGCACAAAAAATAAGGCAACTAATTGGTTGTACCAAACATTGCAGTGAGTTCAATTAGGATCAGATATACTAAGGAGCCATTGGACTTGGCAATGAAGCGGTGCATGATGCTTTGAGAAAGAAGTCCTAGAGAAGTTGTGACACCTATTAGCTATGTGACCCTAGGCAAGTCACTGTTTGACTCAGTTTCCTTATCTACAAAATGAGCTGGAGATGGAATATCAAACCATTTCAGCATCTTTGCCTGAAGGAAAACCTGAAATGGGGACAACAAACAGTTGAACATGCTTGAAAATGACTGCAAAACACCACTGGCAGAAGACATAATGTAATTTTATAATCATGTTCTATAATAATTGGTCTTTCCAATTAAATGAAAAACAGAATATTTTCCTAGCTAAGTAGTATTTGTTAAGAATTTGACCATGTTTTTGCTCTTGCTCAGATGTTACCTTTCCCCAGGATTCCTGTTTTTAAACCTTTTTTAAAAAAACTAGAGCCAAATAAAAATGCCTTCCCTTATAAGGCATCTTCAAGAGGTCAGCTGCTTTCCTGTGATCTTTTACCTCCCTATATGTAGTTTAAAATGGCTCAAGACTTGTTTTCAGTTTCATATTATTATACACATAGTTGAGTTACTTCTTATCAGCCCTAGAAAACTTTTTCAGCTGACCATATTATTTTTTTCCCTTGCCTGAAAAGTAGTCAAACCATTTCCTCCACATCTATTCATTTGCAATTTGTGAAGGCTGAATTTCTTTTCATGTGAATATTTCTGGCTTTTTCCAATTCTATTTCTGGTCTCCCTGGAATCCCATACTCCTCCCAAGTTAGAATCTTCTTAAAATTTCATGAATATGTTTCCAGATCTGCATCTTCTCCCAGATCTTTAATAAAGATGTTAAGTTGGGAAGGCTCTAATCCAGTTCCCTGTGGTAACCATCACTTAGTACATTTCAACAACTCAGTGCACACACAGTACCTGTTATCTTTTTGCATTTCCAGAGCATTTTTAGGATTTTTTTTCAGTGAAAAGTTGGGGGCAGGGGCTTGGAAGAGTTATTTAATCTATCAAGATCAAAGACACTTTAAAATGCAAACTAAAAAGCTTAAAAGATCAATCTATAAAAACCATCTGTGATTATGCTGTATTTTACACTGACAAATATATTTTGTGTGTCCTGCCTGAGAACATAATCACATATGATCATAGATTTTGGGTGAGAAGGGGCCCTAACAATCATATAATCCAACTTCTTCATTTAACAGCAAATGGAACTAATATGTATAAAAGATTAAATGACTTGACCAAAGTCACTCAAATGGTAAGGAGCAGTGCCTAAATCCTCTAACCTCCAGATCCAATCAATCAATAAACTAGTATTTATTAAGCATCTATTATGTGTCAGGCCCTGAAGATACAAATACTGAAACTATCCTGCCCTTGAGGAGTTTACAGTCTAGCTGAAGAGAAAAGATGTGAATATGAAGGTATATAGATATAAAACACACACAAAAGTGATACAAGTTGGGTAGAGGAGTAGAGAACTAATAGCTGAGATGGAAGTATTTAGAAGGAAATGAGGAAAGTCTTATAGAAGTTAACAGCTGAACTGAGACTTCAGGATTAAGCATTAGATTAAGGATTCTGCAGGTGAGGAGAGCACACATTCCAGGAATGGAAGAGAAACAGTGCGAAACCATGGGATCAGAAGTGTAGTCTTGTTTATAAGAAACAAGAAGGCTAGTTTGACCCTGTGAATGGAGGGGAATTATGTGTAATAAGGTTGGAGAGAAAGAAAGGAAAGAGGTTAGCATTTATTAAGAAGACTAGTGCCTCTGATTGTGAGGGTTTGCCAAGACCTTTTCTGGGCTGCTTTCCTCCTTTGGTGTCCACCTACCATCTAACTCTCTCTTGTGACTCCAAGAAGCTTTATAGCATGTTTATCCCCCCCCCAAACAATGTTGGCAAGAGGGCCAAACCAAGTTAAGGGTAACTGATATACTTCAAACCTATTGGTGAGTTTGGAGGGTATCTATCCCAATCATGTGAAGACTTTTCTTATGAGAAGAGAACAATTAGTTCCAAGAGCTACAAAGGTAGTAGAAACAGGCACTGTGGAGTGCTTAGAGCCTGGCTAGACATCAAAGAAACCAGGGTAGTCTACTTCAATCCAAGGCATCACCAGTTGTCTTGACTTTTGTCTTGTATTTATATGACTGGAAGAGGAAGCAAGGCTGATGATTTTGTGCAACTCTGCCTCTCTTAAATACGAGTTATATGTTAGTGAAAAGACACCCTCCGTGATGTCATTTTGATCCTTTTTCCAGACTGAAGAACAACTAACATTGTGTGCCAGGCACTATAGCAAGGACTTTAAAAATATACCACATTTGATCCTTGCAACAACTCAGGAAGTTAGGTGTATTATTATCATCATTTAAAAAAATAGTTGAATAAAGAGTTAAATGACTTATTTCTGATTACACAAATAAAAAGTACCTGAGGACAGATTTGAACTCAGGTCTTAATTCTAGAGGCAGCATTTTATCCACTGTGCCACTTAGGTATGCAAGCAGTATGAGAGTGAAGTTCTGAGGTGCTTTAAATACTAAACAGAAAAATTCGTATTGATCCTAGATGTAATAGGGAGCTACTAGAGTTTATTGAGTATGGGAATGTAGTCAGACATTTACTTTAGGGAAATCATAATAAGAGGAGAACTTATTAGAATGGGGAGAAACGTAAAGCTGGGGGTCAAATTCCAAGTAATAGAGTCTGAATCAAAGGGATTGGCTGTGTGAGTAGATAGTGGAGCATAGATAGAAGAGAAATAATGGAAGTAGAAGCAAGATTTAGCAACTAGACGATTATATTGGATGAGTAGTCAGTGATGGTACTGAGATGTAAAACCTGGGTGGTCCTCTCAATGTTTTGGTCCTCAACAGAAGAGAAAAAATTGGAAATGGTGGGTATACTGAGTAGAAGGAAGAGGGCACAAACATAATTCACTATTTTCCAGACATGCTGAGTTTAAGAGATCTTTGGGACATTCCGTTCAAAATGTCTAATAGGCAATTTAAGTTCAGGAAAAAGAATATAGTTAGAAATATAGATTAAGTATTTATTAAAAATGTACTGTGGTCATGGAATGACCTCTAGGAATTGATGTAGAGTGAGAGGAGCAAAACCAGGAGGAACATTGCACACAGAGACTGACACACTGTGGCACAATTGAATGTAATGGACTTCTCCATTAGTGGCAATGCAGTGAGCCTGAACAACCCGGAGGGATGTAGGAGAAAAACTACTATCCACATTCAGAGGAAGCACTGTGGGAGTAAAAACACCAAAAAAAAACAACTGCTTGACTTCATGGGTTGAGGGGATATAGTTGAAGATGTAGACTCTAAATAAATATCCTAGTGCAAACATCAACAATATGGAAATAGGTTCTGATCAAGGACGCAAGTAATACCCAATGAAATTATGTGTTGGCTATAGGAAGGGTGGGGGAGGGGATGGAGGGAAAGAATATGATTCCTGTAGCCAAGGAATAATGTTCTAAATTGACTAAAGAAAAAAATAAAGAAAAAAGTATAACAAAGGAGAAAAAAATTTACTGTGTTCAAAATCTTTTACAAAGTGTTGGGGAAACATAGAAAGAAAAGAAGAGTCTCTGCTCCCAAGAAACATACCTTCTAATAGATGTGAAAGCTCTAGTCTTCAGAACAGAGATGTTTAAATCCATGTTAGGTGGGGAGATGTCTTTCTATCCTTAGTGCTTAACAGCATCCCTTGCAAAGAAATAGTTATCTAGTAAATTCTTGGTTATATGTTGAATTGAACTGAGGTGGCTAAAGAATTTGGAAACAAATACTTTCAGATTAGTCTATTTATAGACTTTTCCGCCATGAGTGGGGAGGATATACTATCTACTTTTTGGAGACCTGAAGATGCATGCTTACAAATAGCTCATTTGGGTAACATTGATGCAAACACATGATATTCATTTTATATTTATTAAACATTTAGAACCTAACCATTGTGAACAAATTTTGCATTACAAAAAATCTGCCCCCAAAAAAGGTTGCATTAGAAGAACATAATGCCAGAGCTGGAGTCAGGAGGACCTGGGTTCAAATTTGGCCTCAAACATTTCCTAGTTGTGTGATCCTAAGCAAGACACTTAACCTCCAATGCATGGTTCTTGATGTTCTTCTGTCTTGGAATTGATACTAAGGTAGAAGTTAAGAGAAAAAGGAGGAAGAAGAGGAGAAAGGAGGAGAAAGAGGAGGGAAGAGAAGATGATGAAGAAGACAGAGATGATGAAAGAAGATCTAATTTATCCCAACAAATTGGGAAAGATAACAAAAATGTTGGATTGAGAAATGTTGAGGAAAGAGAATGTTGCATATTGCTGGTGGAGTTTTGAATGACTAAAACCATCTGGAAATTAATTTATAATTATGCAAATAAAATGGCCACAATATCCCCCAAAGTGATCATCAACCAAAAGAAAGGTTATGGATACACCAAATTATTTATGGCAGGACTTTTTTTGGTAGCTAAAAAATGAAAACAAAGAAAATACCCATCAATAGATAATTGCTAAAGAAATTATTAGCCTCTAAGTGGATTAGTGGATAGAATACCAGGCCTGGAGTCAGAAAGATTTGAGTTCAACTCTGACTTCAGACTCTTACTAGCTATGTGACCCTGGACAAGTTAACTCTGTCAACTTTAATTTCCCTTGTTTAAAACTGGGATAATAATACAACCTCCCCCCCCCCGCCAGGATTGCTGTGAGAATCAAGTGAGATAATATTTGTAAAGCATTTTTAAAATCTTAAAGTGTTATATAAGTGCCAGTTATCACCATCAACATTATCATCATCATCACCATCATTATAGATGGCTTCCTAGGAAGGAAAAGAAAAGAGGGAAGGAATATGAAGGGAAATCTAAGTAATATAAAACCAAAATATATCAATAAAATACATATTTTAAAAGGCCATCTTAGTTCCACATTGTTCATAAGCAAGAACCAATGGCATGACCCCACCACAGTTGTTGATATTATAATGAGACTCTACTTTCTGGTGTTCTCAACAGAAAATCAGGACATATCTGAATGTAGCCAAAGGAGAGGGAAGCACATAGTTGAAAAAAAGGTTGAAGGATATGTTGAATATTTGAAGAACCACCAAGCTAGCTAAGCTTTATAGAAACTTATGCTTAAAATTCAGGCTTTGTTTTCATTACATCATCATTGTATTTAATATGATCCTAAAATGTATAACTCTCCTGGAAATAATTTTATACCTGTTTAATTGATAGTTTCAAAGTTTTTTTAGGGGAAGTAAACCTGAAATTTCATTGGTATAAAGAAACCCCAGGTGAGCAAATTCCCTCCAAAAATCA
This sequence comes from Monodelphis domestica, assembly GCF_027887165.1. Taxonomy (NCBI): domain Eukaryota; kingdom Metazoa; phylum Chordata; class Mammalia; order Didelphimorphia; family Didelphidae; genus Monodelphis; species Monodelphis domestica. Next base: position 133,949,018 of record NC_077234.1, on the reverse strand, counting down.
GTGCAGGTCATCAGTTTCTCTGTAAGGCATAATCTTAAAGCAGAGATTCTTAAATCTTAATCTTTGTCAAATTGTTTTTGACAATCTGATTACATTTATAGACCCCTTCTCAGAATATTTTCAAATAATTGAATAAGATGCTCAATTTCAGTTAAAGCTTAGTTAAAATAAAGCCTTAATTCTTTTTTCCATTCAAATTTGAGAACTCCATGAAATTTATACCTGAACACTTGGGGGGTCTATGGACCCCATTTTTTAAAAAATCTTTTATTGTAGACTGAGAGGTTAAATGACTGCCTGAAGGCTGCAGAGTTGTTACATACTAGAGGCAGAATTCAAACCTAGGTTCCCCTGATTTTTTAAGTCTATCCTAAGTACTACCCTGCCTAGGATGAAGTTCTTTTGTCAAAATCCTGCTTCAGTTACCACAGTCACTACTGAAAATTAGGTCATGTTATCATTTCTTTTTCAGTAAGCATCTATGATTGCATTCCAGTCCAAGAGCTTCATTTAAAACAAAAATAATATCCTCAGGTTTTCCCAGATCACCTGAAATCTCCTTTTCATGAAAAACTTTACCATTCATTTCTGAGTGTTCTCTATAGGAAGTACTTCAAAAAGCTTACTTTTGAATACCACCATACTCTCAACTTGCATATGTTAGGTAACTTATTTTTCATTTGAGCATTAAGAGTATTGCCTTCCACAGTGCCTCTGAGAACCCCAAGATACCTATCTTTCTCATTTTGAAGAGGAAAAATAAAGCTTCATTTATTTTTCTGATTTTCTAGCTTATACTACGCAGCATTACATTTAGGCATGTCACATTGCTATCTGAGCATGCCTCCACCCCACCTCCCAATGCCCACCCTTAGTCTTAAATTCTTTAAGCAAGGATGCCTCATCTTTGACCTCATCTTACTTGAGTTGAGGACTATTTCAGATGTCGATCTTGAGTTTTGGGTGAGGAGCCTCACATGGACTTAATGAGCCATTTTCCCATGCTGTCAATAGTCTTTAAGACATACCAGGGATCGTATATTTGTCTTCTAAGAATGAACAAACTCAATTCTCTAATGCTATTACTACGCCAAGCCAACTCATCCTGAGGCTGCTCTAGCAAAAAGTTGTAAAAGGCCAGTATTGATATTCTGCAGTATTCACATTGTTAATCTACCAAGGAAAGGAGCATTTAGCAAAGCTGGCCATTGGGCAGCTAATTACAGTAAAGGTTGAATTTCTCTGTTTCCTGCAGATTGTTAGCAAACATCCAAAAACATTAACCTTGTACCATAAACTAAAAAGAAGAGAAGAGCTAAGGGACACGCTGTATGTTACTGTAAAAATAGTGGTCCAGTCAAACTTCAACGCAATTTGAGTATTCTTTATGCAATCTTCCAGTTCACATTTATTGATAACACATTGCATCATTTTTTAGTGTGCCACAAATTTATGTACTGCAATATTATGTAAAACTTATTCAATTTCATTCATCTTACCTGTGTATTAATTGATAACCAGGGTATAGTGCTTGGAGCTAGGTCAACTCCTTCATGAATTTGAGGGTCAGAGAATGACTATGAAGGGCAGAATTCAGTAGTAACAATAACACTGTATCACATTGGAAAGATTTTTTTTAATGGGAAGTCATTTCTTTCTAAGGATAAAGAATAAAAGCAATTTGAAATCTAAAGTACGTTCCAACTCTACTTGTCCATTAAAACTTACCAATTGCCTAGGGAAATGTGTGTTTTATATTCAGACATGATCTATGTGTCATTGAAGGCAAAGATCCAATGTGCTATGGAAATTTCCTGATGCATATTATGAGCTGTTGTTTGCCATGGTGGCTAGATAATCCTGCTTCATTTATTGGAGGGCCATTTTAGCTGCACTGTCAACAGCCTAGGAGGATCAGGTCACCTTTGCCTAGAATATTATGTAAAAGCTGTCAAATGTTCAGGATTATAGCCACATTAAAGGTTCTTTAAGATTTCATGCATATAAATATTAGTGAAGACAATTTAAATAGCAAGTTTATCATCAGTCTGCTCTGGATTTCGACTGTCTCATGCTAAGACATTACAGTGTAATAACCGATGTTTTAATAGAACCAATTCTACGTATTAGAGCTGCAGATGCTGACAAGTTTGTGTCGTTACTTTTATGAATGAGGGAACAAGCAAATTTTAAAATTAAAAAAATTTAAAAACTTAATTTGTCTTATTATACTTCAGAATTAAGTAGGCACTTCATTATTTGCCAGTCATATAATCCCAGTATCTCAAGATGGACAAATTTGGGGGGTCCATTTATTAAAAAACACTATCAATTTAATAAGGATTTTCACACTATGGTATCAATTATGAAGAACATTGCTTACTAGGAACAATACAGCTGCTCATTTTGAAAAAGTATTTACTTTGAAGTTGTAAACATTTTATTATAGTGTGGAGGACTGATTGCTCTGACTCAAGGTACATTGTGAATGCATTGAGCTTCAGCAACACAAACAGATCCCAGGAGCCCCTAAACATTTCAAGATGGCTTATTGTATTTTCAAAAGAATAAAGGTCAATATATAACACCATTGGCTGAAATTTATCCAAAGGATTCCATAAGTCTGGGGATAAGGCTGAGAATTTCCCCCTTCCTTTAGAAAATAAGTCAGGTTTTGAGGGGAATTAAGATCATAGGTTTCAGAATCAGAAAGAGCCTTAAAGATCATATTGTCTAACTTTCTCATCTTGTAGAAAAAGAAAACAAGGCCCAAAGGGGTTATTATTACTACACCATGAAAAATGACAAACAGGTTAGTTTTGAAAAAAGATGAAAAAAAGGCCTACATGAAATTATGAAGAGTGAGATGAACAGAACCAAGAGAATTTTATATACAGTAACAAAAATGTTGCTTAAAGAATGACTTATGTATCCTCCAGAGAAAGGGTTGATGAATAGAAAGACAGTTTTATATACACATATGCCTTTTTGTCAAAAGATGCCTTCTCTAATGGGAGAGGGGAGGGAGGGCAGGAGTTAACAGGGCATTTTAATGTAATAGACAAATAATTATCTTAAAAAAGGAAAGAAACATTTTTCTGCCTTATTTCCATTTGATTATCCTAATTATCACTCCCCAACATGTGTGTTCTCCATGTGTACATATACAAACATACACACAGAAATGTCTCTAAATTCATTCATGTGTATAGCAATAATATGGTATTTGGGATGGAAAGGGGAGAAGCTTACATGCCACCTCTACACCCAATGCAGTTATAAATGTAAATAAATTTTGGAAACTTGAAGAGTGAGGGAAGATAACAGATGTTTATTTATCCTTGTTTTATTAATTTTAAAACTGACAAATCAGACTTGTGATTGAGTCAAAAGACCACCCCAAGTTTGCTATCTGTTTTCTAAAATGTTTTTCATTATAATGGCTTTGCATCTCAATTTGTATTCTAAAGATGGAAAATTCTTGCTTTGAAGATAAATATGACACGGAAAGGAAGGAACCAGGCTTTTATATAACTAAATACGTGGAATTAGCTAATAGACAGAGATCTCCTGGTTATTACAAAAATATCTGAGTCCATCCCTACCAATGCCAAATGTTGTGTGAGAGGTCTAGATACAAGTACCTGCTCCATAAATTTCTAGTTGTGGTATTGTAGGGAAAAAAACACTTGCCCTTTCAGAAGTGATCTCATTTGTAAAATTGAGGTAATAAAGCTAGTACTATATAATATATCAGTATGGTTGTTTTGCAGTTAGATATTCATTCTAATACTCAAACACTATAATGTAAAATTATAATATTATGCTATTCTTCATAACATGGTATAATGTAAATAATAATTTAACATAATATAAATTATAAAATATATGTTATTATTTTATATTCTACTCAAACAAGAATGACATAATAATGCAGAAGAGATGAACCTCAGTTTACAGAGCAGATTGATTCATGATATCCATGTAATTTAAATAGTTGTAAATGCAATCATTTTAAATATTCCACTGTTAAAAGAAAAACAGTAGCGAATAGTTTTTGAGTAGTACAAATAAGCACCTCTAATACATTTTGTTTTATACACTGGTATGCTATATATACACATTTTTGGTTATTTGTCTGAGATATTTATTTTCAGTAAGAGAAGATCTGCATGTTAGAAGTGTTTAGGAGCTTTCATAGACCTATTTTAAATTAATGAGCATATTTCTTCGTTATTCAGACAAATTACAAGTGATTACTGGGTTCTCATTTAACACCCTCTTAAAATATTTTCTTATTTTAATTAGCTTTAGTTTTGATGTCAACAAATACCATTTGCTGCTACTTAACCTTGATTATGCTCTGTTCAGGGAATTATAAGATCGCAAATGGAAGGAAAGAAGAGATTATCTAGGCCAACTCCTTTCATTTTACAAATGAAGAAACTCAGAGACAGGGTGGTTAAAACACTTGCCCAAGGTCACCCAGAAGCAAGTACCCTCTGGCCAGACTTGATATGCCTCTGACATCAGTAGCAATGTTTCATTTCATTGTTCTCAAGTTGGGGGAAAAGGAAGGCTGCATTTCATTGTGTAATACCGATTCTCTGGCCTGATGATTATATAAAATAGTATTTAAATTAGGTGATGGGTCATGGGAGAGATTATTGTCTGAGGAGAGGCAAATAGTCCTAGGCAGGAACCTGGGCTGGTCAAAGCTCCCATGGCAAAGTAGGACCACTCTCTCAGTAACTCCTGCAATTCCAGCCTACTGGAGATAGAAAAATAAATAAAATAAAATAAAAAATCAGATTTCTTTGACTGAAAATTGCTACTCTTTTCCCACACAGGTGCCTTCTGCCTCTCCCAGATTGGTGTCAGATATAATAATAAAAATAAACCCAGGCACCTGTAGGCAAAAGGGCTTGGATTTCTTGTTCGCTTGAGAGATGTGGGTTTGTTTGTTGTTGTTTTTTTATATCTGGTGTTTGTAGTTTTCTCTTCATTGCCAGCACAACCTGGCCTCCTTGGCTCTCCAGAAGCAGTATGCCCTCTGGACAGAGAGGAGTAACCTTGCAAGGTCAGCCTTGTGCGAGTTGAAGGGAATGGTCTTACTGGCAGAGCTGACAGTTCATTGTAGCTATAAAAGGGCCAAGATAAGAAGAAATTCCCAACATCAGAGCCCACTTAACTGCCCAGCAAGAGGGAAATCAGAGTCCTCCTGGCAGCAAAATCACCATGCACTAGATTTTTTTTAAACACAAACTTTCCCATCTCTTTGTGACTGTAACCCAATTTCTCCACAGTGCTTCACCTATCTCATTTGGGTTCATAGTTTCTCCCCTTGTCCCAGAAAGTCTCAGAAAAGCTGAGCAATGGGGACTACTTCTATCTCCCCTGGACCTAAGCCCAAATTATGCCATCCCAGAGAGATGAAGAATTCAACAAATTCAATCCAATGAGCATTTTGAAGATCTTTCAATGTTTAGGAACTATGCTTACTTAGTACTCAATATATGAAGATAAAACAACTTATCCCTGTTCTCACTGACCCTATCCTCTAACCTAATGATAAAAGGGGCTTCAGTGGAGAAGACAGATGAATATAAGTAGCTTCAAGTATGTGAGAAAGGTCCAAAGAGTGTGGCATGAAAGATTCTTTGGGGACTGAGGGGGATCATGTGTTAAAGGGGAATGGAGAAGGACCCTGGGATGATGGTATACTGCTTAGTCAGAATGTCTAGTGAGGTAACCCCCAAGGGTATTTCCTCCCTGTCTGGACAAAGAGCTTATGGCTGCTTTCTGTCCTTGTTTACATAAGGTGGAGACTCAGAGAAATGCAAAGGTCTATACCAGATTAGGGAACGTCAGATGAGTGGAAAAAGATGGCTGGATAGGTAAGTTTTATGAAACCTAACCCCCTTGGGTGTCCTTCTGGTAAAACCCCTTGCTGGAGGAAGATCAATGACTTTTGAACTAGGACTTGGCTTAATCTGGTTCTCCTAGAGATCTCCCTCCTGGATCAAAACCCTTCAACCACCAACCGTTCTTCTTCTTCCTTTAAAGATATGACTGTTAATTATGAATAACAGTTTTGGGATAGGATATTTGGGATAGGATAACAAGAGTGAGATTAGAGAAGAGGTCAAACAGGGTTTCCCTAAACTAAAAGCACAGACTGAAGGTGAGTCCTTCAGCTTTGGCCAATAGCCAGGACCAGCCTAGAAACCTTTTCTATCTTCTTGTCCTCCTCTGATTAGGCTAACCTAATCTAGTATTAAAGAAACAGCAAATGTCTTTAGGTGTGGCTGGCACAGAGGAGACAATTCAGAGTTCAGGACTGACTCGGCCTGCCCTTCAGGGTAAAACCCTCTCAGGCAGCTGAATGTCCAGTCAGTCCACACAGGTCTTGAATTAACAGAGAGATAGGATCAGTTCACAGTTACTGTGGGCATTTGATATGATTGGGAAATCCTCTAGAAAATGGTAGGTTTTGTAAGGATGATAGAAAATTAGTATCGTTTTATTAGTTTAGGGATAAGAAGTAAAGTAGCTGACTTGAGAAAGAATTGTAGTTTGAATCAGAGCTGAGAGTGTATTAATTTCAAATGTTGACAGTTATAACCATTTTTATATGTTAATTACTGTCTCTGACAGTTGGAAGTTGGTCTCTGGCAGTTGGCAGAGACACTCTCAAAGACTCTCTCTCAGGGATGGAGGAGGTAACATCTTTGCCTCTCTATCTCTCTGAGGGAATGATATGAAAGAGCTCAGTGTTTTCCTTTCCCAACTTGGGAAACACTATTGAATATCTATTGTGGTTTTATAGATTGTTTAACTCTGAAGAGACCAAAGAAAAACCTGGTCTTTGGTTTGGACTCTAAGTCTGTTAAAACTCTGAGTTCTAACTTGATTCTTGCTGAGACTCAGCCAGTTAGCCTTGCTATTTTATGATTTGAAGGCGAAGTCAAGATATATGAGGATAATGGTGGTAGTTTTTATTTAGATAGTATGAATTTGGATTGATCAGATCAGGGAGGATTAGTGTAACCTGTGAAACACAGGAGAAGCAGTTCCTTACAGAACTTGGGAGTTTATTTGGGTGGATTTAGAATCCCTTAGAATTAGAAATCCTTTATTTATCCTTATATATTTCAATAAATATTTTATGTTTATAATAAGAGTCTCTTTAGCATCCTTGCAACTGGCCCTGAAGGGAAGTCCACATTTGAGCTTCACTTCATCACTCAGGATACTTTTGACTACCTCTATCAAAGTATCCAAAAGTATCTGAACAGTTTGAACCTGATTGGTGAGATAAACAGTTTTGAAATAGTTTTGAAAAGTTTTTTCCACCTAAATATTTTATTTTAAAACTCACAAATTTATTTTTATAGTTTCCAATCCTGAGGATGGAATGGGAACTGTTTCTCTCCAGGGTTCAGAACTGAACTGACTTCAGAGTTCATTGTTTCCCAGAATTCCCTGCCCCTGAACATTCCAATTTCTCTGTCTGTCATTCCTGCTTCTCCAGCATTCTATTTCAACTCTGTGTAAAATCGTCAAGGGAAAACAGATCTTTTTGGACTGAGAAGGGTCAAGACAGGCACCATAGAAGACATGATACAGCAACTGAGCTTTAAAAGAAAGAGCTTCAGCCCCCCTCCTGTCTGCTACCTATAGATACTCCATTTTTTTTCTTTTTGTAGTAACTGTGACCTTGATTTATCCTTTGAAACATTGGCTTGATAAAACTGGCCATTTGGTTAGCACTGTCCAACAAAGCAACAGTGATTCAAACACCAATGAGAGATGTTTTTTTTCTTTCCCATGTCTCCCTTTGATCTAAATCATTTAAATGTTCTCGCTTCATTTTCTCCATCTGTTGAAAATCTGGATTCCAGGGCTTCTCCAACTAAACACAAGAAAACAATCAAAACTTATAATACATAAAACAAAGCTACTCCTATTGCTAAAATATTGGTGGGGACAGGGAGGGAAGGGGGGGAGAGAGAGAGAGAGAGAGAGAGAGAGAGAGAGAGAGAGAGAGAGAGAGAGAATCTTCTGCCAAGAATAGATACATAAATAGATTTGCTTATAGAATTACTACATTACTGAATGGAAATATTTTCTTAAAGACTTGGACCAACTCTGTCACTGTAATAGCATCTGGATGTAAGACAGATTCCTCTAGTTACTGTGTTTTACTATGCAACATAAATAAATTTATCTGTTTTATTCAACTTCATTATGATTGTGAGGATTATCTTTTGATGTTAATGGGTCATGGTAGATTTTCAGCCCCATTAAACAAAAATCTAAAAGTGTCAGCATAAATAGGATGATCTGATGTACCTTACAACTTGTGATTAGAGTGGCAAACATTATGAACCTAGCCCTATTATCACTTCCATGTAACCGTGTAAAGTTTGTGATGGGAAAAGGTAGATGATGTGATAAATCCAGTGTTACAGTGACTGCTCAAGCAGCTACATGATTTAATGAGAATGACATAAAAGAAAGGAGGACCCTTCTGCTCTCTTCTGGGTAGCCTTCCGAACTTTGTACATTACCAGTTTGGGGGAAGTGCCTTCAGATAGCGTGACTTGGAGGTAATGCATGAATTACTTTACTGATGGATTTATTTAAATGTTGCATGCTGAACATTGATTGGGTTCAGGACTAGGCACTAGACTTCTTTCTATCAGTACAGTACTAGCAGTACTTGTACATTGCAAAATAAAAAGATTTGTACTTTTCCATCTATGACTAGAACCAAATTGAGAAACATAAAAACATAGAAATAAAATATGAAATGAAAAACTACTGTTCTCTAATTTTGAATATGCCCTGTGTTTATTTGTCATATGATATCAAACATGATCAATTTTCAATTTCCTATGATGCCTCCAAGGATCATTATTTTTAGCATCTTAGAGCCATGCGATCTTAGAATTGGAAGGGACTTGGGTCAGTGGTGTCAAATTGAGATAGAAACTGGGTCATTAACTTGAACATAAGGATCTCAGTGGCCAAAATTTGACATAAAAATCACAAATATTAATATATTTTATTATATTCAGGATTATATTGTTAAATATTTCCTAATTACAATTTAATCTGGTTCAGGATATATTCAGAAGTCTTGCTGTCAGTCATAAGTGCACTTTTTTGTGAAACCATTGATTTTGGACTACTTTTACCAGAAATGTGATTATCTACAACACCTTGTCACAAACCTTAACACTCCAGTTTCCTCATTTATTTATCACTTTTACATGACCATAGTTGCAGAAAGCATGTAATACAGAAGATTTTAGTGATGACGGGCTATATTGCCCCACCTTGCCCTCATTTCAAGGAAAATAATTTAGGTTTGAATGAAGTCTAACTTGCCTGCCTTTTGCCCATCTCTTCATTTAATTCCACTGTCTTCTACATGATTCTCTTTAAAGCAGAATCAGGCTTCTTTTTTCTTCCCTTCTTTTTACTGTATAGGATCAAAACTTGTTTGTTGTTCAGTCATGACTTCATTTGGGGTTTTCTTAGCAAAGATACTTGAGTGATTTACCACTTCTTTCTCCAATTCATTTTGCACATTAGGAAACTGAGGCAAACAGGGTTAAATGACTTGTCCTAGGTCATATTCCTAGTATGTGTCCGAGGCTGTATTTGAATTAAGGACTTCCTGACTCCAGGCCCATTATTCTATCCACTATACCTAGTTACCCAGGTCAAAACTAGGCACAATCATATTTTATTTTAAAGCCTTCTGGCACTTCACTTAATTTGTAAAGATCAGTTTTGACTTTTTAGTATGAGGACAAATATCCTTTTCTTGTTCTCACTATGGGAAGGACATTCTAAAATTTTGATGTTTAAGAAAGTTAGTTCTGAGTTGATGTTTCTGTTCTCTTAAAGAAAGTGAACTGTTATTTTTCCTGTTTTTGTTTCATTTTGCTGGGGTTTTTTTCCCAACTTGGTTAATGTTTGTTTTGAGGGAAAGAGGTATTATTGAATGAAGTGAAAGAACTTTTCTCAGGATGGATAAAGAACTCAGTTTGCTGTATCGAAGAAATAAAGGCAGGTGAATACTTGGAAGAAATGAAAGCAGGAACTAGCAAAAGTCTTTGAGATTCTATGTGAACAATTTCAGTAGGGAAATTTTAAAAGCATTCATTCAAAGTTGCAGTTAATGGGAGGGAGCAAGGAAATGATTTGAGCATCAAGATGTTGGAGACATTTACTGTGAATGAACAGAGCCATAGCTAGGGACTTGGATGCCTGGTGCAAACCTCAGAAAATGATCTCGGTGCAAGCAACAACATAAAAAATGCCTTCAAATCAACTTTTTAAGGATAAACTTATTTGAAAGGGTGGGAGGGAGTATAAACTGCAAATAAAGTCATAACTAGCAACCTTAGTGCCTGAGACAAGCTTTATAAAATGTCCCTGGAACAAGAAGCAAAAAATATGCCTTTAAATCAACTTTTTTAAATGAAATTTACTTAGGAGACTATCCGTCCCTATGGGCAGAGACAAGGGATAACCTCTTCTAGTAGATTCTCATTTTAATTAAATATTATTACAAATTGTTAAATTCAATTGTTTCTGATAGCTAGAGAAGCTGATCATTGGTGTCCTTTAAATTATGGTGGCCTGGGACAAATCCCTGGGTGTCCCCAGCCTATTTACAACTCTGATTGTGAGAAAGGCAGCAGTAAAGAGATCAGAATGATCCTCATATAAAATTACAGATGGCTAGATTAGCTAGTTAGCCATGTGTTAATAATTAATAACAGCAGTAGTAATAATGGGAGGAGGAGGAGTAACAATAATAACAATTACAACTAGCATTTATGAAACACTTAAAGATTTGCAAAGTACTTTACACATGCTATTGCATTTGATCCCACAATAACCTTGTAAATAAGATGCCATTATTATGCCTATTTTACAGATGAGGAAATTGAGGCTTATTTTAGAAATTAAGTGACTTGCCTGTGGATATACAGCTGAGTAGCTGATATAGGAATTCTAACGGATCTTTCCTCCTCTAAATCTAGTGCTCTGTACCACATAGTTAGGAGAAATATTCACTTGTTTTGTTGTTAAAACTATATACCAAGCACAATGCTTGAAGCCACGCAGATGCTTAATAATGCTTATTGATCTCTCAATAAGAGTGAAATACCTACCACAAAGATGACATCCAGTAAACTCTGTCCTACTGGGGAGCCTTTTGGTGGCACATATTGGTATAGCTGAAAGATTAGGGGATCTGTAGTGGAAAGAACTGGATTCCTGGTTGGCATTTGCTGGCCTGTGCACCTGGAAAATCTAGCTTCTCTGGTAGTCCCATTTTCCTCTTCTGCAAAATTTGGGTTATAATACTTTTACTACCCACCTCATGGGGTTGTTGATAGGGAAATGTTCCTTACATTTTAAATTACCACATAAGTGTGACTTATTATTACCTACTTTACTTGTTCCCACCTTCATGCTATTTGAAAATAGTAGAATTCAAGAGACTTCCAGATGTAGCAGTCTGATGAACTCCTACCCTTTCTGTCTTCTTTAATAATGCAGTTTCAAATAGTCCCTTCCACCCCTCAAAGAAAGCAAATCTCTTAAAACTTATATAGGATAGGTCAGCTAGGTGGTACAGTGGATATCCAGATCCTGGAGTGAGGAAGACTCATTTCCCTGAGTTCAAATCTGGTCTCAGAATGTTAAAAGCTGAATGACCATGGGCAAGTCACTTAATCCTGTTTGCCTCAGTTTCCTCATCTGTAAAATGAGATGGAGAAGGAAATGGCACAGAACTCCAATATACTTGTCAAGAAAACCTGGACATGATTGAAAATGACTGAACATATAACTTATAGAAGAGAAACAGTGGAGTGAGGTAAATAGAAAGCTTGCCGTGGAATCTGGAAGTTCTCTGAAATTCTCCTACTAGCTGTCTGATCCTGGGCAAGACACTTTAATCTTTCTTTCTATCAGTTGCATCATCCATAAATCAAAAAAGTGGCTGCTCATTCAGTCACATCTGAAACTTTGTGACCCTATTTGCTATCTTCTTGGCAGAGATCCTAGAGAGGTTGGGAATTTCCTTCTCCAGCTCATTTTACAAAAGAGGACTGACAGCAAACAGGGTTAAATGACTAGCCCAGAGTCACATAGCTAGTAGATGTCTGAGGCCAAATTTGAACTTGGGAAGATAAATCTTCCTGACTCCAGGCCTGGCACCCTATCCACTGTGGCACCTAACTGCCCTTAGTCAAAATAAGGATAATAATACTTATAGTACCTACCTCATAGAGTTTTTAGGTGCCTCCATAGATAACACATGAAGAATGCAATGTCTTTAAAGATCTATGTAAAAGCTGGCTATTGTTATAAGATCGTAATGCTTTTTCTGACTCTTTTTTCCCAATCTTGAATCCATGGATCTTTTGAATGCTAAAAAACTTCCCTTCTCCAGAGAAACATTTCTAAATCCCTCCTCTTAATACCAGCCCTAAATTGAGGGACTTCAATTCCTAGGAGCCAACTCACTGCCTGAAATGAACACCTTACAGGTGAGTTAGTAGAACTTTGTGTGACTTCGGAACCCTTGCCAATTTAAACTCCTCAAAAAGAAATGACTCAAGGGCTTTCAAAAGTCAAGTAATGCTCCAGGTACAGCTTTTTAGACTTCTGGGGGGAGAATTAAAAGGAACCTTTTTGACATGCTGTTGCTGAAGGAATTTTATCAGCTTCATGCCAACTTCATTGCAAGCGACATTTTAAAGTTAAGTCATAATATCGAACACTTTGTTTTTCTTTTCCTAAATTACTTCACAGGATTCAAGTAATCTTTACAAGGCTCCTGAGAGGTGAACCTTTTAGACCTGAACTCAGGTCAAATAACCTACCCAATGGCACCCAGTCAGAAGTGGCAGAGACTTTGACTTAAGATCAGAATTTCCAACTCTGTGTCTCCTGGGGTCAGGGGGAATATAGTACACACACACACACATCAGTTTACATTTGCTTTATATGTGTGTGTGTGTGTGTGTGTGTGTATGCTTGTGTGTATCTTCATGTTGATTAGCAAGGGGCTAATGATTCCTAAAGTTTATTTGCCTAATACCCCAATGTGAATATGATTTTGAGAAGTCTAAAAGATAAAAGCAAATGTGGAAAGCATTCTGACTTACAATAAGGTCAAGGAAAGTCAGAACTAGCCTAGAGGAAGCCGGTCAAAGGAAAACAGACCAAAGAAAGGAAGTGTACTTTTACATAATATAGTATAGTGGAGAGCATTGTTGCAATAATGGTTTGTATGATATTATATAACATAGTACAGTTTCCAGTTATGGCTGGAATTCCATTTTGATTTGCTTCCCACCAAAGCAAAGAACTCCAACTTTCTTTTTAGTCATTTTGAAGAAAGGAGGGCAGGAAGTTCCCCTCTCCACTAATAATTTGCTTTAGAGGGTAAGATAGAATTCAATTGTTCAGGCGACTGGAAATGGAAATGTTGCCTTTTTACTTCATCATTTGCAGATACTAATTACATTGTTTAGATATCATCTATCTACAGTACATATGGGTATATTTATATATACATATTGTACATATAGGGATATATATATATAGAGAGAGAGAGAGAGAATAAGAGAGAGAGAGAATAAGAGAGAGAGAGAGAATAAGAGAGAGAGAGAGAGAATAAGAGAGAGAGAGAGAGAGAGAGAGAGAGAGAGAGAGAGAGAGAGAGAGAGAGAGAGAGAGAGAGAGAGAGAGAGAGAGAGAGAGAATGGGCTCCTGAGCAGAGGGATGGTTTTGTTTTTAAATTTCTATCCCCAGAGTCTAAAAGCCTAGTATAGTGCTTTGGACATAGCATTCACTAAACGAATGTACATTCATTCATTGATCTATTATGTCTCTACATCCTTTAACACTGTCATGGAAAATATTTATATTATTATTTAAGAAAAAGAACAAAAATGAAGAACAAAGTCTATTGCAAAAGCCATTTGCAGTAACTATTGCTAAGTGTTGGTAACTATGCTATGTAGACTTCAGTTGTTTGGGTTTTTCTTAAAAAGAGGTTGTTTTTCAAGAGTCCAATTACCATTCAAGACAGACATGGGCCATTTTTGGTGAATTTGTATTCCTTACTGATTAGAGCAGAACATCTTTTTCTAGAACATTGATTAAGCATGACTGACCAAAAATGGATGCTGGTGGGTTATTATTGACTTCTTCAGACCAATTTATTTCTCTCCTACACATTAATCTACAAAGGTCAGACTTCTGCCTGATTACTTCTTGACTTTCTTATGCTGTCAAAAGAAGCATCTCTACAGAAGTGAAAGTCTCATAGGTAAAAATAAAGATGATTAAAAATCAAATCTTGCTCACTGTGAACTTAAGATAATTAATACTAAAAGTTCCAAAGTAGCACCCAGATGACAAGTAAATAACTTTGAAATTTAGGCAAAGTTTTTTTTAGAATTTGTGTGTTATTAGTATGTGGTCACAGTGACACTATGTGTTCATTGCTAGGGAATGCAGTCTAGTGAAGGCCTGAAACAACGTGCTTGAGTTTATATTTATTATCTAATAAACAGAATAACCAATGAGTCCCATACCATCAATAAGAATAGTGCTGGTGAAAAACTCATCTTTACCCAACTCAGATAGAAAAAAAAAATTAAAAAAGAAAGTGGATACAAGTAAATCACAATGAAAAATGTAGACCCAAATTGCATGGGGAAAAGAAAAACAACCTATCATTATATGTAGCTAACAAATCATCTAAAATTATACTTAAGTTCGTTCTCTCTCTCTCTCTCTCTCTCTCTCTCTCTCTCTCTCTCTCTCTCTCTCTCTCTCTCTCTCTCTCTCCTCTCTCTCCTCTCTCTCCCCCCTCCCTTTCCTCCCACCCCCACTACTCTCATTTAACTGGCTTCAATTTTCACATCTAAAATGGCATTGATGAAACATAACAATTATGCTATATAATTTCATATGTGATTTTAAATCTCAATGGTCAGAACAGGTGCCTCTCTTTGAAATGTTAGGAAATGTAATCAGATAGAAATTTATTTTCACAGAAATATATTGAGGATTATCATCACCATACCCTGGTTCCTACTTTTCATATCCAATCACCAAATATTTCTCAAGGTAGTGGGAAACAGTAGCAATCCATATCAAAGATAATTGGTAGAGGGGAGTGGAGACAGTATTTCAACACAGATCTTCTGAATGCATAATTCCACATCTGTTCCTTTGTCCATGTAAGCTTTTAGAGAGTAAAGGCTTTAATTTTTATGGTAGTATACTGCCTGGAACACAGTGGTGTTTAATACATGTTTGTTGAACTGATTTTGAATTTACACTGCTTTTCACAGCTTACCGTAGATGTTTAATGAGTGTTTGTTGAGTTGGCTTGAATTATTCTAAAGGACAAAAATTGGCACAATAATCAGATCATTAAATGTTTCAAAACAAAATGAGCTTTAGCATTTTCAGAAGAGCTAATGCCCTTAATTCAAATGTGTCCTACAAGTCTTTATTACTTTTCAATCTGAATTCCTGAGTCTCCCTGACTTGTCTTTACAATGCTTTGGAAACCGTCTCATGCTATGAGTATCTTTCCCTCTATAACATCTTCCTTTGATTCTCTGCTTCTCAGAACAAGCATTTTAAGGAGATGGCTCAGGCTAGCCATTTATCCATTCCTCTCCAAATAGCTTTCCGGGATCTACTAGACTCTATCTCCATAAAATGACCACTACACTCATTGCTCCCATTTTCAGCTCCCTTTAATGTGTTGTCTTCAACTAATAGAATGTAAAATTTGGGGGGCAGGGTTTGTCTTTTTTTATATTTGTATTTCTGGTCCTAGTAATTAACACAGAGTAAGTACATAATAAATGCTTTCTGACTTGTCTCCCAGTAGACTTATTTTTTCAATGAGCTTTGAATTTGGATCTTTGTGACTCTGCTTCCTGAACATGGTGATGCTTGTAAAATAAAAAGTGATGCTGAATTTCTTCCCTGGAAAAATGATAATCTATTGACAGAGAATTTCCTTATAGAAAAGGCTAAAATACAAGATAAAACGAGTGAAGGATAAGTATGAGTCTGAACTCTTTATCTCTCGGTGAATCCTTGAATGTGTGGGTCTCTATATCTCCCAGTATTGCAGTACAGCAGTCATTCATAGTCTGACACATTGCTATCAGCATTGAAGCTTTGTTCCTGTTGGGTCTCTGATTTGGGCCAGTTCAGACCTGGACCTCTCCTTAGGCAGCCTAGTGGCCCCATCTCTCCCAAGGGCTTACCATATGTGCGCTGTATTTAGAGAAGACACCCAATTGGCTTTCCCTAATGCAGCTCAAAAACAGTGTTTAGCACAGTACCCAGGACATAATAGGTGCTTAATAAATGTTTATGTATTGTTTGATTAATACCTCATAAATTCAAGTAATCCACCAGTCTCATCTAGACCTAGTAGAAGGGATTACAGACACGGACAACCACATTCCTGAAAATGCTTATATACTTATAGGAAGACAACGTGTATACAAATATTCAAATGCATACCGACTAGAAGGTAGACTGAGGTGGACAGGCAGTATCAGCTAAGGAGATCTAGATAGGCGACCTGAAGAAGGTAACCTTTGAAATGAGTTTTGAAAGAGTCAAGAATTCTTAAAGCTGGAGGTGAGGATGGAGAGCGTTACATTATCTTTGACCAGTGTTGTAGCTAAACGATTTATCACTCAGTGGCCAAGTTTCTGGTGATGAGTACCTCTGAAATTAGCTAGGCTAGTTCTTGGACAATAGACCTGTACCTGAACTTCCTATATACTTCTGTTTCTATGAAGAGAGCATAGTGATTGACCCCCTATAACTTCACGGGTAAAGGGAATATTGATCAAATGAAATACCAAATGTAACGTTCTTGGAAACTTTAAGGCTCTATATGAATGCTAGATATCATCATCATTACCACCACTACCACAACCACCACCATCATTATGAATTCCAAGATGTGGAAACTCCCTCTACCAATGCAGATTGGTGGCATTTCAGCAATATGTAGTTATAGAGGGTCATATGGGGTTCTGGGAACTTTAGTGACTTGCCTAGGATTTCCTAGATAGCATGTGTCAAGAGATCCCATTTTCAGGTTTTCCTGAATTCATGTCCAGCTCTCCAGTCACCATACCATCACTGTTAATAAATCATATATATATATATCCACATATATATATATATATATATATTACATTGAGTTTTGCAAAGTACTCTTCTTCTCAATAACTTGCCACTAGATAGGTAGTGTAATCTACCAGGACTTTTCCTCCTCCTGCATAGAATTGCCTTTGAGGATCAAGTGTTATTCCATACTATATTTCAAATTTAATAAAATCTTTCTTCAAAGACTTGTTCAAAGTAAGGTAAGTATTGGTGACCATATCCTCCTTTGCAAAATATATGTTTTCCCAAAAATTTATAGGCACAATGAGATGGCATAGTTCATAGAGTGCAGGTCTTGGAGTCAAGGTTCTGAGTTCAAATCCTTCCTTAGATACTTACAATTTGTATAAACAGGGCAACACATAGGATCTTTCTCACAGTTTCCTCATCTGTAAAATGAAGGGGTTGGAGTTGATGGCTTTGAAAGTCCCTTACAGTTTTAAATGTATGATCCTATGTTCATATAAAAAACAAAGCTTCACTGAACTCTGCGAGCTTCCTGTTTAAATGGGTCCATTGGCATTCTTTCTTCTGTGAGATGACTAATTATCTCCTAATGTTCTAATTTTATATTTTTGTAGCTATGCCGAGTTTTCTCAAAGTAATGAGAATACAGAACATTGTATAATGTTCCCCTGTTACTTCAAATTATCTAAGTGCCACCTTTCTACAAAGAGATGAACAAACATGCCTCCTTAACGAGTTAGAGGAAGGAAAACACAGGGTGTATTTTTTAAGACCTTTGGGACCTTGTCTATTCTTTAAAATTATGTATTAGGCTTCTTAAACTCCACATATTATGGTTCGTGAACACCTGCACACACTCCAACACAAATATCTTTAGCATGTTCTATGTTGTCATCTAGGAGAATCAAAAGCTCCAAGAGGCTAGGTATCAAAGGTTTCATGTAATTTTTGTAATTCATGATAGGTACCTGGCTCATAGTCAATACTTAATAAATTCTTTTGAATTAATTGATAATAATAATAAATGTTACACATTATAGTGATAGGGACTAGACTTGTCCCTATCACTATGGATAGGGACACGGATACAGGGACCTACTGAATGAGGAAACCCCCCTCTGCCAAAGCAAATTAGCACCTTTTCTGCAACTTACTGTCTTAAAGAGTTGCTTAGAGCTGAGAAAGGTTAAGTGGCTCTATTGCACACAGTTTCTATGTCAGAGGATTGTAACTCTAACTGGCTCCAAGGTCTCCTCTCTGTTTACTACACCACATCCATAGAAAAAAGACTTCCAACAAATTGTCTTAAAGTGCTTTTGTAATAAGAGTTGATGAAGTAGCACAAACATGCATGTAAAATAGTGAACGTTGAGGCATCTGAATGTATGCCCACAGGAAATGAGTCCATAGATTTATTGCCTTTAGTTGAAGGAAAAGAAGATTCAGCACAGACAAAGCTATCAGCTTCAGGCTTATTCTTTTTATGAAAAAAAAAACCCTATTATTTATTTTAAAACATTTTAATTTGCCCATTTGGATGTTCTCCAAAAACCTTTCTGTGTCCTCTTAACTGCTTTGTCTTTAAACCTACATTCATCAAACTTAACTCAAACCACTATTTCCAGACTAAGCCTGTGAATTGGATCTTTGAAGTGGGTTACTAGCTGTTCCCCTGCCTCATTGTACTTGAATTATGGGTCATTAGGCCCATAGACCAAAGGCTAGTGACCCTCTCTTACCTGAGGTTGTGGTCAACAGTATTAAATGCTGCAAAGTGGTCTAGAAGAATATGGACAGAGAAGAGGCCAAAAGATTGTGCAGTTAAGAACTGGTCAACTTAGGATAGGACAGTTTCCGTTGACTTAGGAGGTCAGAAGCCTTAAGAAAAAAGGCTGAAAGGTGAGTAAGAAGAGAGAAGTAGAAATAAGATGCAGATTAAGGTAAATAGTGGCTCAGAAAATACTTGTTGATGAGTGGAAATCACTTGCATGTCTTATTGTTTTAGGACAGAATTAGAATTTTAGAGTGGCAGCCACATCTAGAGAATGAACTGTGAGAGTAGAAATCCAGAAGAAAACAAACGATGTATCACTTATCTATGTGGGTATATGATTTGGAGATTTGGTTTTAAAAGATTTAAAAGATTATTTCAAAAATGAATAATACGGAATAAGGTTTCAAGTGATAATATATGTATAATTTAATGGAATTGCTTGTCAACCTCAGGAGGGGGAAGGAAAAAGGGAGGGGATGGAGACAACAAGAATCATGTAACCATGTGAAAAAATAAAATAAAATATGTAAAAAAGAATTTTAGAGTGGGAAGTCATCTTAACAGGTGCACTACAAGCAATACATAAAGGGAATTCCCAATAGAATATAAAACACACATAAATGACCATTCAAGGTCATTTAACCTCTGTTTGAAGAACTCCAATGAATGGGAATCCATGCTTTCTCAAAGCAGCCTATTCTACTTCTGGAAGTTCAAATTACTAAATTTTTATTAACCCAAATGTCTTAAATTTTCCTTTTGTTGATTTAAAAGGAGATTTGCAAAACAGATTTATTTAGATTCTTTTCCTACATAAGATAATGGCAATTCTTATCTTCCTCATGTACACATTTATTGGTTAATGTTAAAAGTTCAAACTCCCTATCCTGTCATTCAAGGCCTCCACATTTTGGTGTCATATTTTTCTGATCTTATATCATATATTCACTATCATATGCACTATACTCAAGGAAAATTGGACCATTTGATGTCCTTATATAAGCTGTACTTTCTGATGTGTAGATCTTTCCTCATACTGTTCTCCACACATAAATTCTGTCTCTTCCATCTCTATTTGTTGAAATTCTTCTCATTCTTCAAAATCCATTTCAAATGACATGTGAAATATCTTGATCCTCGATGGGATGGTGTTAATAATGTCAAGGTACCAAGGTTGTGCTGGGTCCTCAATACCTCTCAGTGAAGGAGGCCTGAGACCTTCCCCCACTACACATGATCTTTTTGTCCTCAGAATTTACATGATGTTTTATACATCATTTATGTTATTATAGTGTATTGAACTAACTTTTCAGTTTCAATTTTTCCTCATCTGTAAAATGGGAATAATAACAATAATCTCCTCACAGGGTTGTTGTGATGAGTACCAAATGAAGATACTACATATGAAAAGTACTTTGCAAAACATAAAATCTCATATAAATTTAGATTATCATTACCACCTTATATAGTCATGAATTTATTATGCTATGTATATATGTCAGTGGTTCGTAATAGGATGAGATTTCTTCTTGAAGTCAATAGATATGAGTTAGAACCCCAGATTTTCTGTTTAATCTTTTAACTTTTAGTTTCTTCATTTATAAAATGAAAATATTCATATTTGCATTTCCCAGTGAATAGGGTTGTGGTGAAGAAAGCTTTTTGTAAACCTTTAACCTTTCACCAAGCAAGGTTAGCTGAGTAAGGCAATAAGTGGCAAAAGAAGAAAAAAAAAGATCCACGAAGAATTACTTTTGGAGGACTAGTGAAACATTAAAAAAATGGAAATGGTCCAATGCTTCTTTCCAACAAAAACTCTGAGTGGGAGAAGTAAAGGGAATCAGAACACTCTAAGAAACAGAATAGTAAGTCATATTACTAATAGTTAATAGAATAATCAATTTGGAGACTGAAAATATTTTTAGATCATTGAGTCTAAGCCCTTCACTTTTACAGTTGAATTAACTGAGCCCTATGGGTACGCAGGCTTTAGGCTGTTGATAAGAGCAGAGAGACAGGGCAGGGGCCTATTTGTCTCTCTTTCTCTACAGGACTTAAAATGGAAACAATATCAGATTTTCTTATTTGGTTCCAGGAATCAATGGGCTAGAAAGTCCATTCTTAGTCAGGACTAGGGAATTGGAGAATGGGGGTAGAGTTCCTTTTTTCTTGCCATTGAAGGAGGATAGGGTTAATGCAGCATTTTACATCATCAGTATACGTCAGTGACTTTGGCAGGCTTCCATGAACCTGTTTTTATCATAGGTAGTCTGACAATTTTTCTTTTCTTTTCACTAAACCCTGCTATGGACAGGGTGGATTTCGGGATCCATTAAAAAAAAAAAACAATCTGAGTTCTTGTTTTTAGAGGCAAAGGGACCTCTTATCTCCAGACCCCCAAACAGGATAAGCTTAAATTCTAGAATAATTAAGAACCTGTCTCTCATTATCCTTTGACCATCATGACAGTTTCATTTGGCTGAATTTAAAGAGGTACATCAGACAATGACCATATCAGTAAAATTAGACTTATTTTAAATAAGTCCTAGAAAATCCACATAAGCTACTTTCTAATTTAACTACTAACCGAGTAGTATCTATTTTCCTGAACCAAATAATAGCTAGAAACTAATTTGTATACAAATTTTGGACATCATTGTGAGATCCCAGGC
This sequence comes from Monodelphis domestica, assembly GCF_027887165.1. Taxonomy (NCBI): domain Eukaryota; kingdom Metazoa; phylum Chordata; class Mammalia; order Didelphimorphia; family Didelphidae; genus Monodelphis; species Monodelphis domestica. The sequence continues at coordinate 133,927,340 of NC_077234.1, read as the reverse complement.
TAGTGTAGGTAAGGAGTGGCATTTTTCCCTCCCAATGCCTGCCTTTAGACCCAGAAACTGCTCTCCTAACCACTTTTGATGTATTTTTTTTTCATGTATGGGATTTAATTTTCTCCTTACCTTCTCATCTCCTTTGCATATCTGCTTTCCTCATAGCAGGGTTCTGAGGGTTAATCATTTATTTAGTGTACAGGAAAGTACTTTGGGCAGCTCAGAAGGAATGCCCTATATAAAGAATAAATAATACAACAATAATAGTGCACTGAATTGTGGTTAGTATATAGCTCTCATCCTGGGTCTTGCCCAGCTTCTTCTAGCTGTTCTTTATCAATGGGACAGCAGTGTGAATTATCTTGTGAATAGAGTGACTGTGTGAATTACTTAAGGAAAACATACCAATAAACTCTTGCTCATAATGCATACCCAGTGGAAATTAGGCAAGAAGACTAGAAGAATTGCCTCTTGAAAGGTCTGCTAATGTGAGAGATGGAGAAAGAGGCAAAGAAAAGAGAGACAGAGACAGACAGACAGAAACAGAGAGACAGAGATAGAGACAAAGAGACAGAGAAAGAGAGACAGAAATACAGACAGAAAGATAGACAGAGACAGAGACAAAGAGGGCTTGTTGTCCTTTTGAACTGTAGTACATTTGTCACAATGAGGGGAACATGCATTTAAGCAGAAGACAACAGAGGTAATAGGAAGCCATTTTTAGAGGAAAGCAGGTTTTCAACAGCTAGAAAGTGGCAGAAGAAGAGGAGATGAATAAGAAGAAAGGATGGTGGGTCTATGAGATACTGGAGAAGGGTGAAGAAGGGAAGATGGTAGGGCACCATAGACAAATTTCACCTATTCTGAATTTTTTTTCTATTGACAGCTCCTTTCTAACTCTAGGAGACCTGATAAAAAGGCTTCTACTGGTCTTAATTTCCCCCTTTCCATCTTTTCTGAACTGGACTTGTCTTATATCACTCCACTTATGCTAAATTGCCATATCGCTTTCTTATTGCTTGTTAGCCTGTCCTATCTTTAAAATGCCTAAAGGAGAGTGGGAAAGTGAAGAAGCATCAATATTAGTTTGGAAGCACAAACTCCAATGTTTCAGCAACCAAAGATGAAGATCTCCTTCCCCTTTACCTCCTAGATCTGCTCTCTAGTTTAACTCAGAAAATAATTATTTCTCTCTGATTCATCTGACAAAGTGAGTTTTTTCCATGTGGGGGGCACAGCCTTTGACAGAACAGTCCCAGGTTTTGTTCACTTCCAGTAGAAAACAGAAGGTGTGTGGGTAGGGAGGGGCTATTTCTCATGGAAAGTAATTTCAAAGGTACACCAGGTACCAGTGTCTATGGAAAATCTTGAGTGTTTCACATTCATGGCTTTCCTAGGGGCAGAATATTCAAATGAATAAAACAGAATATTAAAAGATCAGTTGGTAAATTAATGTCTCCTAAATAAAAGGTAAGTTCCTTCGGGGCAAGAAATGCTTCATTTTTACCATTGTACTCCCAGGATCTAGTATTGGCATACAGGGAGTACTTAATAATTGCAGATTGATTAAGATTTGTTCTAGTCTTAAAATAAGTCATCTGTTCTTGATGTCAAGGAAATATGTATTTATTTTTCAAACAACATGAGCAAATGGTCCAGAAAGTTAGAATGAAGATAACATCTGATGCTTTGTGGGCTGACTAGTCATACTTATATATCCATGATTTCCTTACTGTAGGTAGTCCCTCTTATCCATGCAGATCATACCTCCATTGCACCTAAATCAACTGTCTTCTGTCTGTAGCCAACAACAAAAAAATGATTGACCAATCACCAACCTTTGGTAATAAGACTTTTCACATTCAAATGTTGTTCAAATCAGCATCAGGCCCATACTCAAAGCTTTTTCAAGATGGAAGGACATGCCTTCCATGTTATGGGAAAGAAACCCAAGGAAAGCAAGCCTTGTTGACAGGTATCATTGTCTACATCCATGGTGCCTTCGTTAACACCAAAGAACTATCATAATGCTGGTATTTGAGATCTACATGTTTAGGGGAAAGTAGCAGCCTGCTTTTCCATCAACTATGAACATATTTCTAACTACAAGCATAAACATCAACCATCAATCAACAAGCCTTTGTTGCGTCTACTATTTATTAGGCACTGTGTTTGCTGCTGTTATAGAGGAAAATGAAATCATTACTGCCTTGAAAGATCTGCCTTTACTAACATTAGAAAAGATAGCAGGTATTGCTTACATATCAATATATACCTAGTAAATGCTAGCTAATTTTTGTGAATGAATATCAGGAAAGGCCTCCTGTAGAGCATTAGAACTAGGCTTTGGAGGAAGACAGTCCTTCTAAGAGAAAAGGATGAGAAGGGAGTACATTTATAGATGAGGGGGACATGCAGGATAAAGGTAAAGATAGATTAGTATACATAAGAAACAGTGCATTAGTATAGAAGTATAATGATCATTTAAGTAAGTGAACCTTGGTCATGACTTTTGGAAGAAATTAAAGTGATTAACTCTTCTCATTTCCTTCTTGTTGTTTCTGAACAAGTACTAACTTGAAGTCTGGCTCCTCACTTTGATTCTCTGCCACTAATAAGTATTGGCTTTGCCAGTAGACCATCTAGCTGCCATCAAGACTCCCACAATTATTAGCTGTGCCTGAATGGCTTTTCTCAAACCTTTGATATTCACACTTTGAAATGAAAAAACATATCAGTCAATGAGCATTCATTAAGTGTCTACCATTTTATGAAGTCTTCTAAAAAAGTTAAGCAGCTGAAGAAACAAGCAAACGAACAGATAAAAACATGTTCTATCATGTTTGACCATAATCCAGGCACTGTGCTAAATGCTGGGAATTGAGCAGCACCCTAATAGTTTCCCAACTTAGAGGATGTTCCCAGGTAAGCATTGTACTCACTCCTGACCCTTCTTGGACCCCTATCCTTTGGGGAGGAGGGAGGAAGGAGGTACTAGGTGTTTATAGCTCTACCTAAAGCTAAATAAATATTCCTCTTCTCTCTTTTACCCTTCCTTCTATATTGCAGAACAAAGGAAGCATCTGGCTCAATAACCAACAGGAAAAGTATATTTGTGGGATGAGGAATAAGTGACATTTATCTACTGAGATCAGTGATCCAAAATATTAGCAAGATTTATATCCTTCTAATAGCTTTATGCTCAATATCCTTAGCCCAGAAAACACACACACACACACACACACACACACACACACACACACACACACACACACACACACTCCTTTCATTTCCTTCAGTGAGAAATCTCTATATATAACAAATACGGATCATAGGCCTTAGGCTAGGGCTTAAAGGATTCTACAAACTAAGTGTTATGGTGTTACAGAGAATAAACTATTTTCATTGCCAATATTGAAAAATATTGGTCCTTAATAGAGCTGTTAACCTTTTCCCATAAAACATTGTCTATTGATTCATTTGGAGTATATTGTGACTGACCTTTAATCATTTAAAAACATAAGGATTAAATATGAGTAATTATATTCTTAATTGCTAAATGATACCAAACTTTATGCATATTTAAATTCCAACAACATATCTAGACTAGAAGCTAGGAAAGTTAACTGAGAATCTTTTCAGACTATGATAGAAGAAAAGTAATTCTTTAGTTAAATACCTACTGTGTGCCAGATACTCTGCTAATTACCATAGATTAAAAGAAAGTTAAAAGATAGACCCTGATTTAAAAGAGCTTATAGTCTAATGGGGGAGACAATATGCAAACAATTAAACACTGGCACACTTAGCTTTATTGTACTTTGTGCAAGTTTCATTTTTTACAAATTAAAGATTTATGGCACCTTTTTTTCCAACAACATGACTCATATTGTGTCAATAATTCTCAGTGTATTTTAAATTTTCTCATTATTATAATATCTGTTACTGTGTTCTGAGATCAATGATTTTTGATGTTACTATCGTAATTATCATAAACTTTGCTGATATAAGACAAAGAACACCATTGCTCCATGAACTGGCTGCTCCCTTAAGTCTTTCTCTCTCTTCAGGCCGCTCTATTCCCTGAGACACAACAATATTGTAATTAGGTCATAAAAAACTTTGTCATGTCCTCAAAGTTTTCAAATGAAAAGAAGTATCAGTTGAAGCAGGCAACTTCATTGTTGTGTTATTTTTTTAAATTGTCATAGCCATCCCAACCTTCAGCAACTAACCACCCTAAATGATTCCACTAGCAATAAGATTACAACTCACTGAAAGTTCTGGTAATAGTATTTTTTCTAGCAATAAAGCATTTAAAAAATTAAAGTATATATGGAGCAGTTAGTTGGCTCAGTAGACTGAGAGCAAGGCCTAGAAATAGGAGGTGGGTTCAAATTTGACTTCAGACATTTTCTAGTTATGTGGCCCTGGGCAACTCAGTTAGTCCCTATTGCCTAGCCCTTACTGCTCTTCCGCCATGGAACCATCACAAAGCATTGATTGTCAGACAGAAAATAAGTGTTTTTTTAAAAGGAATGCACATTATTTTTTAGACATAATGCTCAAAAGACTACAATACAGAGGAAACAAATTCCATCTGTAGTAGGAAATAAAAAAATATGTGTGTGCTTATGATATTCACTTTATTTTAGTGGTGCAGAACCAAACCCACAATATCTTCAAGGTTTGCCTGTATGGACAAGAAATAGAATTGATAAACTGGATATAATCTCAGAGAGAAGGCTCTAGAAGTAAGAAAGATTGAGAAACTCTTCCTGCAGAAGGGAGAATTTTAACTCAGACTAGAAGGAAGCCAGGAAGCAAAGAGGAAGAGGGAGACCTACCCAATTCTAGGCATAGAGGTCAATCAGTAAAAATGACTGGAGATGTAACATTTTATGCTAGACAAGGAGGAAAATATACTGTATTGCAGTGTACCTGGAGGAGGAGTTGTTATTAATTATAAGAATATTGGAAAGATAGGAGAGCTCAAAAAGATGATTTTCTATATAATCATGGGAATTATATGGAGCCACTGGAGTTTATTTAGTAGAGCTGTGACAGGATAAGACCTGTGCTTTAAGAGGAGCATTTTGGCAGCTGAGTGGAGAATGGAATGGAGTGATAAGAGACTTGTTGCAGGGAAGTCATTCATCATGCTATTACAATATCCAGGAGAGAGGTGATGAGGCTCTCTAATAGGGTGGTGGCAATGTCAAAGGAAAGAAGATATTAAAGTCAACAGCTCTTGGCAATAGATTGGCTATGGTGGGGGAGAGAGAGTAAGGAATAGATGATACTTCCTTCTTCTCGAACTCCATACTTTAAAAAAAAATTAGGAGCATTGGAAGAGGAAATAAATTATATTATAGATTTGTGTGTGTGTGTGAATGAAGTCATAGACTACTAGGATTTAGACTCGAAAGCGAACATGTCTCATATTATATCTTCATGGTAAAATGGTAAAAAATGGTGGTAAAATGACCAAATTGAAGATCAAAGAGGTGAGTGACTTCTTTAAGAATAGACAGATAATAGTTATCAGGCTCAGGATTCATGCCTAGATCTATACTCCAAATGCAGCGATATAAATGATTCAGAAGACAGAGACTATTTCCATACACTCTAGGTATGTTGGTTTCTAGTTCATTTCTCTCTTTTGTTCATGGTTTGGACAACCTGTAAAAACTAGGTACGGCATTTGACCAAACAAGCAAAGGGCAGGCTAAGTCTTCTCACAACTATCTTGAATGAGAGAACTAAGGTGCTTATTTCTTCTCAAAAATGGTTATTAAGGGGATATCTGATATTTGGTCATAGAAACATTTGAGCTGGAAACAGGCGCCTGTTCATTCAAATGTGAAAGGCTAGGGTCCTGTCCTTCTACACTGTCACTTCCCCTACTTGTCCCTACTTCTCACTATGTAATGTGATTCTAATCAATTTGGACTTCAGTTGCTGTCACACATTCCCCAGTGATGCTTTTACATCTTGACCACCAATTTCAAAATAACTCTTCAAAGCGACGATAAAAAGTAATTTTTTTCAACCAGAACTAATAGATATTTGGGGGGCAATTCCTTCCATATTTTTGCACCGTGTCCATGGCTCATAAATAATGTCAGAAGTGGGCCCACACTCCTTTAGAAAGGTGGTCATTTAATGTAAGTAAATCCACATTAAATATTGAAGATCAGAAAAAAAGCGGCCTCTTCAAAGAGGTCACATTTAAGTGAAGAAAACAACAATGAGGAGAGAGAGGGCCAGCCTGGTGCTGGATGACACAGAGTTAATGGCTCATAGAGAGGGTATACATGTTTTTTAAAGATGTTTTATTGCTTACAAAAGGAAGTAGTCTAGAGAGACTGGATACATAAACTGGCTCCAGCCAGCTGTGGCTGTCAGACTAGGAAGGATCCTGTTCAATTAGTGTTGTAAAATAAAATACTTTGTAAAGGAAATAAACACGATGAGAGCTAAGATTCATGCTTTCAAATATACACAAGGTTTGAATTTTTAATTAGGGCTGCTAATTACAGTCATCAGAAAGCAGAGCAGAATAGATTTTACCTTACATTTAGCAGACAAGCCTTCAACCCCAGTGTATTTTTCAATTTCATTAATATTTTATGAAAATGGCCCTTGCAGCTTCAGCCTATTCCAGCCTCCTACGAAACTGCCCCACATTATGGATGCCAATGCCTTTAAGCCATGTACATTAGTGAGATGACAAAATGCAAACCAGCATCTTGTCAACCATGGCATCAATTGATTCTATTAGATCGTGTAAAAACAGTTGGGTGTGAGTTATAATCTTCCTGACACTAATGATGAAACAAGACACTGGCTGAGAACCACTATTAGCTAGGAGCCAGAAATTAATGATTCTAATATTTTTGAACAAATTAACCTTAATGAACTGGCCTTGCACATACTGTAGTAGATACCGATAAGTCAATTAGGGAAAGGACATAGTCATGTGTCTGTGTGGGGATGTGGTGGACACTCGTAAAGACACCTAGCTAAACAAATATACAGCTAATGCACACTCACTATATACATTTACCTACTTTGGCTTGTTACACAGTCTACAGAAAACATATACAGTTTCCTCCACCTCCTTGTCCCTAACTAAACGATAATAACATTGTTAAAATGTTTCTAAATGCTTTTTGGCTTGATATTGAATACAGGTGTATCATGCTTCATACTGTTCCCCTGGAAAAATATGTTAAATCAGAATTTTGTAAATTAAATCACACTGTTAATGCAAAGCTATTAACATGTACTATGTGCAAGACACAGTACCAGAGAACCTTGTTACTTAAAGGAATCCTCTAGTATATCTTTTTGTAAAGTTAGGAAATCCTGTGACATTATATTCTCCCCTTAATACAAATGTTTGCCAAATTCTTGTGGGAAGGCTAGATTTTTGAATTAGCTGAGCATAATATTAATAATGCTGGTTTGTAGTCAGCGGAATTATGTTTGGACCTTGGTTCTGCCTATTCTCATATGACCTTGGGCAAAAAAAAAAATCTGTAAGTCTCAGTTTCCTCAAAAACAAAGTGAGGGGTTGCAACTAGATGACCTGTAAGACTCTTTCCTGCTCTAAATCTATAATCTAGTTTTTCTTAGAGCCAGGCCGGCAGATGGAAGTTCCTGGCTTCAAATCTGGTGTCAAACATTTGCTAATTGTGTGACCCTGGGTAAATCACTTACCGAATTGTGGAGCCTTTACCATTTTTCTGCCTTGGAACTGACACTTGATATTGATTTTGAGATAGAAGGTAAAGATTTATTTTTTTAAAAAGGTTATATGCTGAGGTAAAGTCAAAGTAACACAGCTGGTCATGTCACTGCGTAGGAAGACAAATTTTGTAAAAAATCAAAAACAAAACTTGGGGTTATCAGGTTTTCCTACAATGGCAAAAGCTATAGACATATGGGTTTACATCCTCAATAATTATCAGTGTGTTGAAAATCATAGAATTCTTTTGAATGGAATAAATCTGCTAGAAAACTATAGAAGGGATCATATCTGTTCTCAGACAGCACATTGGCAAGTTCTGTTGTCACTCACATTTCATAAAAAAGACAAAAAACCCACCACTATATTTGATCAATGATTGGTCAAGAAGTTTCTTTGTGCTCTTCCGCTATCTATCACTGCCTTGATCCCTTCTTATGATTCAGAATTCTATGTTTGTCTAACCAAACTATTCACCACAAAAAGCTCTACACTTTCCTTTTCACCAAACATGTGGAGACCCACTGACAAACTGAGGTCCTCAGTTCTAGAAACCCATTCACAAAGTAACCTAGAAACCCCAAATGGTTAATTTAAAGAACAGGAAACAAAGGTAAGGCACTTGCCAACCACAGTTTGTTGGCTTAACTTTGACTTGCTTTCCTGGGAAGGAAGAAAACAGAATTTTCAATGTGAACTGTCAGCCCTAGTTATGACAGAGCCTCGCTAGTGAGAAATTCAGAGTTTCCCTTCCATTGGCAGAATGAAGCAAAGAAACCCTCCAAACAGAATTCTTTCAAGCCTCCACTACAACTCCACTTAAATAATTTACTTTTTAGTTTTTCTCAGACTATTCTTTTTAAACTTGGTTGACATTTTTCTTGACAAGCACTCTTTACTGCATATGATTTCTTGTGAATTTGGAAGGAAAACACACACACATGTACACACACACACAGCCCCCCCCCCCTTCCCGCTCCATGAATAAGAGAACTGCTATATTTTCTTTGGGGGAATGTAGTTAATCCTGACTCTTTCTCAAATCAAAAGGCCCTGGTAAATCAATTAATATAAGTAAAATATTTCTGTGAGTTATATGTAAAGAAAATGAAGGGTTGCGTAGTTAATATGGCTAAATCAAGCTGCCCATAGAAATGTTGGGTGTGGAAAGAGAGGCCTTAAATTCATTCATTAGCAGCTAATAAATTAAGTTATTTAATCAGAGAAAATGTAAGGATTCAAATGCAGCCTTTTAAACTACTGACAGTTACTGGGGAAGGTAGTAGAGGGGGAAAATGATGTGGAAATAATGTCTTAAGTGTAGCTACTGATTTTCAGGATCCTTGAGTTTCATAATTCAATATTTATGATTCTACTTAGCTACTAAAATAGAAGGTGGAAAGACAACAGGGCTGTTTAGGGCATTCATATCCATTTGTATTATAAATGGAATGATTGACTTGAGCTTGCTAAGTGTCTTTGCAAGGAGATGAAGTAAAAGTGTCTCTTATTTGCTCCATTGAAAAAGGATTTAAATCCAACATCTTTGCAAAATGGAACATTTTCTCAAGTGGGAAGAAATACATACTAACGATGTCTGAATATAGTATTTGCTCCCACAAAGAGGATACAGGTCTCTCCTTCTACTCCTTGTAATGTTTAATTAATGCCTTTTGAAGTAGCCATAGAGTTTTTGCCTGATGGACGGTTTTTATATGCAAGTAGAAAGGGTGGAAGAAGATGACACATTTTTTTTCAGAATGTTTTTAAATTTCTCCTTCATCCAGTGCTCCTCTTTTGCAGAGCTTTCCATTTTTTACTAGTAAGAAGAAAAAAACCTCCACTGAAACCATAGAACATTCTATAAAGGAACAGGTGTTTTAAATTAAGCAACTGGTGCCAGACCTAGAGTCAGGTAGACTCAGCTTCTCAAACTTTGGATATTTATTAGCTGTGTGACTCTGGGCAAGTCATTCAACCCTGTTTACTTCCATTACCTCATCTGTAAAGTGATCTGGAAAAGAAAATGGCAAACCACTCCAGTATCTTTGCCAAGAATCACACACACACACACACACACACACACTCACACACACACACACTCTCACACACACACACACACTCACATACACACACACACATACACACACACTCCGCCAATGGGGTCATGAAGAGTTGAACACAACTGGAAAATAACTGGACAATAAGCAGACAAGGAATTCTGATTTTGGATGAAGGCCAAGCACATTATATAAAGAATTAAAGTGACCTTTGAAGTCACAGTAGATCTTCTTGCATGAGCCTAGCCCAAAGGTGGTACCCATAATGCCATGGAAGATGTTTCTAAACTTAGTCTGTGATCACTGAGTTTTTCAAAAGGCCCTGATGCTCTTTATAACTGGTGACAATATAATCATGTCTCTGGAGTAATCAACCCCATTAGTATTCCAAGAGACCATGTATAGGAGACAGGATTTTTTAAAGTACCTGGTGATTCAAGTGAAACAGCACATGTCTATTTAAACAGAATTTCTAGGCTGCCAGTATTTTGGTGTTTGTTGCCCCTTTCTCCTGGTTGTCTTTTTTTTAGACTTCACATTTTTCATTTGTTCAACAGACTTCAAACTGTGCTATTTCACACCTGTGGCAATAATCTGAGAGGCGCTCATGTTTTAACTACACTCCCTTCCTATTTCCTGGCAAAAGCAAAGCAATATCTATTTATGTTCTTTTGGTACAACTGGCCATCCTGTTCTATAGGAGCCTCACTTCTCCTCTTCTACCCCCTTTTCTCCAAGCACACACACACACACACACACACACACACACACACACACACACACACACACACTTTAGACATTTTGGCTGTTGACTTTAGTCCTTTGATAACTTCTGGCCTGAAGACAATCTGTCCTATAGTTAGGTAGGTATCTTTCAGAGAAAAGTAGGCTGCTAGAAAGATGCTTTCAATTCAGAAGAATTTCAATAAGAATTCTGAGCCTCATTTTATGATAGATTCAGACAACTTTAGAATACACAGTTTGGTGCTAATATATGGAGAAGGCACTACTGGCACGCCATCAGAAGTATAGATGTGCACTTGGAGCTATTTTCCCCGTAGTGGTGATAGGTTTCCCTGAACCATCTGAACTCCACTCACCACATCCCACCCGTAAGTAATGAGGAAGCTAGTCGGGGTTAGGGGGTGCAGCCTGTTGCCTGGGAACCGAGTTTTTTTTCTCAGGGAAAAGGTAATTAGCCTTAACAAGGATTGAATCTGTGATTTTGGCCTCTTTAGTGCCATAGTCTCACCAATTAGCTCATGGGTGTGGACAACAAGTAAGACAAGTTCTCTTTAGAAGTGTCTAAACCTCACATGATATAGCTGTTTCCCTTTAATAGGGAAAATGTTGTAATTGTCTTATTCAAATACAGACCAGAGTGAGCTCAGTGACTAGCCCTCACCATGAGCAGTAACAAGCTCCTTGAAACTTTCTGCATTTTCTGCTATCTATTTTTACCAAAGGATTTCCCTAATCCTCACTGGGACTCATCTCTCCTCACCTTCCTGAACCCCACCACTACAAAAGTGTGGACGGTAGTTTCTTATTCCCTTCTCTCAAAAAAAATGGTCCTCCTCTCTTTCAAAAAAAATAAAATGAAATAACATCAAATTGCACGTGTTGCTTAATTCCTAGAGATAAAAAGGCGTTTGTGAACTCCAATTATAAATATGTTTACATGAGTTTCAAAATATTTTACAAACAAAAAAGAACTCAAAAATCTTGTGGTCCTGAGGTACCAGAGGCTTCATTAATAGAGGATTCAGATGATTCTTATTTACAAAATTGTTCTGGCCTATTTTTCCCACCTTGTCTAGCCTCTCCTATTGTCTACCTCTAGTAAACCTTCTACGTGAAGATATTTCATTTTTTTTTTTGCCCTCTTAGGACCCATCACAAGAATTGAAAGAATAAGACTGAAATAATAAGACCCTATTAGGTCTCTTTTGTTAAAAAATTAGTGGTTCTCTAAATACAGAACTTTTATTCAATTTAAAAAAGACTTCACTGCTATGTCCAAAACATTCTGCTGTGTGCCAGCAGAGATGTAGAGCTTAGATGAGAAATATCCCCTGCCCACATGGATCTTAATTTAAGGATGAGATACAGGTAAACCACTGCCATAATACAGAGTCATTTAAAATAACAGTATTAAAGTGCTGGCACAAGTGCAATATGAAGTCTAAGAAAGAGATTGCTATGATAGGGGACCATCACAGAGAACTGGATGGAGAGAGTATTGTTTGAGTTGGACTTTAAAGGATGGATGGAATTCGTCAGGTCAAGAGGAGCATGGAAGTTCTTCTAGACATAAGGGCCTCTCAGAGCAAAGACATGAAGGTGTCCCAGGAAAATACAGGTTTTTGGAGAGCAGAGAGTAGTCTGTCTAGAGCACACATATTGGGTATGTGAGATAAAGTTAAGAAGATAGGACAGGATCTGATTGTTAAAAGCCTTGAATGCAGAATAAAGGCATCTGAATTTTATTCAGCAGACAATTGCCTCTCTTGCTTTTACTCTCAGTTTCTCTCAAACTCTCTCAATCCTTATCTCTTTCTCTCTCTCTTCATATCAATGTATGTGTATATATATAAAATCATGATAGGTAGGTGGCACAGTAGAAAGAACCATAGGCCTTCCTGAGTTCCCATCTTCTGGATCTAAAATCTGGCCATAGAAACTTACTAGATGTGTGATTCCACACAAGTCACTTAACCTCAATTGCCTCACTTCTTCATTTGTAAAATGAGCTAGGGAAGGAAATGGCAAACCACTCCAGTATCTCTGCAAAGAAATGGGCTAACGAAGAGTCAAATATGGCTGAAGCAACTAAACAACAGCATATATTAAATCACATTTTTTATGATTTCCTTATGGTGACAATCCAAAGTAAATTAGGATTTGTAATTGTTATATGAACCAAAGATAGATTTTCTTTTAATGAAAATAAGTAAATTATACATTCAATATGAACTTGTTCTCTCTATGTATAAAGAAAAATTATATCAATAAATTTATGCATGAGGAAAACTATTCTATTAATGAATCAACAAATATTTATCAAACACTTAATATGTACCAAGCACTGAACTAAGGGTGGTCAGAGTTACAGAGGAGGGTTTGAAAGGAGAAAGGAGAAACTCCATTAGGAGGGAGTACTGAGGTGTGTGTCAGATGTGATCTTGCAGAATTATGAGAGCATGATAAAAGTTTAGAGGACTGCAACCTGAAGGGAAAAGCTGAATTGAGTGCCTCAGGAAATGTCAGCCAACCATCCTAGAGCTCTTCAGGCAAAGTCCAAAGGAACAATTTTTTGAGTCTATTGTATGGAATATTATGTTCAAAAATAGATCGGAGAAGATCGTTTCTTGAGATTCTTAATGTTGCCAAAAATTTTATTAGCTTGCTTTTTTCAGAAAACCTTTAAATCCTGTTGGTTTATATTGATCTCACATTCCACTAAATCCCCTACACCTTTTTCTTTTAGGTGAACCTATTCTATTTTTAAGTTTACTTAGCCTTTGTAGATAAGTGGACTGAAATAAGGACTTGGGAATCTAGATATGAAAGGTATGTGTCCATAGATTAGGGGACCATTTAAATCTTGGAAGCTGGATACAGAGAAGATACATGGAGAAGGTGCATTCAATAAGGTAAAGTCAAATGTTTTGGTGTCTCTGAAAATAGGCTAAGAAAAAGCATCTATTCAGTAGGAAAGAGTGGTCAACAACGTCAAATGCTACAGAAAGCTCAAGGAGAAATGAAAAAAAAAAAACAACTGAATACGTAGTGATTAGAAGCCTAGAGAGAACCGGTTCAGTAAGTAGAGTAGTTGAGGAAAGGTGAAAGATGCCAAATTGGCTTGATAAGAAGAGACTGGGTGGTGAGGAAATGGAGAATTCAGGAAGAAATCTTTTATTTTTTCAAAAAATATGGCATTGAAGGGGAAATGAGAAAGTAGATGCCTGAATAGAAGGATCAAGGAGGAATTTCTTAGGAGTGAGGAGAGATTTGGTGATTAAATTTAAGCTTCTTTAAGCCCCCAATCACTAACCTCAAACTTCCCAATTTGCCTCCATTTCTTATTTTATTTTTTCCCATAATTTACTCAGAACTCTTGGAGACAGCAGCAGACACCATTATATTTTCAATGTGCTTATAGGGATAGCCAAAAATGTTTTCTTTTTCTTGAATATGATTTGGATTACTGATATGTAGATAGACATTAAAAATCATATCTCATTCAACACTTAAGTCACTGGTTCCTTGTAGGTAAATTTGAAAGAATGAAATGATTCCCTTATATTTTCTGATTTTATTCTCTGATAAGCTTACTTTTAAAAAGGTATCATAACAACCCTACTGGTCTTGAAATCAGGATGACCTGATTTTAAAGTCTGTCTGACCTTTACTGGCCATGTTACCTTGGGAAAGTCATGTAAATTCTATTTCCCTCAATAAATTCAAGGACTTACCTACTACATGCTACCACTTTTTTGCATAAATTAATTTTAGCCTTTTCCACTTAATTATTACAATTATAGGGAATAATGTAATTATTTAATGTAGAGTAGAATTTAGTTTTCATTTTCATCATGAGAAAAACTACTTTTGGTTCATATACCAGCTAGGTGGCCTAATAGTACACAAAATGCTGGGCTAATGCATCAGGAATACCTGAATTCAAATTCAGTCTTAGATGCTTCCTAGATGTGTGTCTCTGAACAAGTCACTTAATCTATTTGCTTCATTTCCCTCAAATGTAAAATGAGGATTAAAATACACCTATCTTTTAGGATTGTTTTGAGGATAAATTGAGAGATAATATTTGCAAAGCATTTAGTGCCTGGCACATAGTAAGTATAAATACTAGCTATTATAACAAATTCCTATTTATTTTGTAAAAGGGAATTTTTATTCCCTTTGTCTATTTTAAGCTATCTCAAGAATTTAAAGTATCCCTACTTATCAGTAAGCCACTAACAAAGAAAGTTCATACCCTAACAGGCCACAAGCACTGTCTACCCCCCCTCATGCCTCCCCTCCCGCAGAAGTGCTAGGGAAATTGAAAGGCTGTGATTGATTCCTGAGATGTGAGGAGGAAAGCTGATGGGTGGAGAAAACTGTATATAAATAGGAGCCTGAGAGAGATTCACTCTCTTCATTCTTTGAGCTCTTCATGCTTGGCGCATTCTTGGGCTCTTCATTCTTGGTGATTCTTGGCAACCTTTTGCCTAGGGAGCATGAGCTCTGGTGGGATTCTTGGTGATCTTGGCCTTGTGTGCACTGAAGGTTCTAGCAGTTTTTCAGTGTCTTTGGTTGTTTGAATTTTGCTTTCTTGATCCAGACTTTGGATTCTGGTGAGACTCATATTTGGATTCCCATTCATGGTCTAGAGGCTCTAGGATTAGGACTTAGGGTATTTTTAGCTGGGTGATATTTTCTACCTCCTTCCTATATTTCCATTTTAATATCTATACCTTGCTGTAAATAAAGCTATTAATCAATCTCATGACTTAAGAGTTAATTTTATAAATGACGATCACAACAATTCTTTTTTAAAAACCATTATTATCTTTATCAAACCAAATTTTTAATTACATTTGGCCAACCAATTTAAATTATTATAACTTTGGATCATCATGACAAAAGCATGTGAAAAAATTAAAGAAAAATAATATATATTAATAATTCTCTAATTAACATTTTTAAATAAGAGGGATAGTATATGAATAAAAGTTAAGATAATATGCATTCATACTTAACAAGGCTCATTCTTTAGATCACAAATGTGATGGTAGCATATATCAAAGATGTGGATATGGTGCATATAGATCATCTCGAGGCCCTTCCAAGTATCCTAGTAACAACTTTAGGCATATTACAAATATCATAGGACAACCAATCAACAATCTTAGATTTTCTCTAGTTCCTTATATTGAATTTGAAGCTAATTACCCATTAAAGCACAACTTCAGATAATATCCAAAGAGAGAAAATGTGGGGAATCTTTGCCTATAAAGAAATGAAAGTACAGTAGATAAAAAACATCTTTATAAGTAATAATAAACTATTTCTCTATCAGACATATTAAGAAAGGGCAACAAGGGTCAATATTTTCTTTTCCATCATGATTGTTACTTCAAGGCAACTAAGGTAAGTCAGTCAAATATTTTCATATAATGAGATGTTTTAATACTATTTGGGTACTTAATGTTCTTTAATCACTAGAAATCAATTACAAATATGTTCAAAGGAAAAGAAATTAAACAATTAATAACATGAACCAATAGGCATTTAATATTAGTATCTTTAGATACACAAAGACATGTTTCTTTTATTTTCTTTTATTAATATATAGTTAATTATTGATTGAGCAGTGTGCTATTGCATTCTCAGTAATGATTTCTTATAGACATTTTATAGACGTTCAAACAGTTACCCAGATTCGAATGCCTTAAAAAGACAGAATAATATTCTATTTAACAATACATAGTTGAGAGAAATTAGTCCCACCAATTACTATATGTTTGACTTTGGGTTTTTCCCTGAGGCTCATTTTTTTCACCTATAAAATGGAAATGGTGGTATTTACATTATATGTTTCATACACAAGTTTGAAAATCAAATGATAAGAAAGTACTATTTTTATCAAGGGTACACCCTTGCATTTCCTAACTCTCAAAGTAATCCTGTTTGTGGTATGGAGGCCATATTTGATTGGAGACAGACATGCCTACTAGTGTTCATCCATTCTGGTTTTGCTCTGAAGCTCCCATGCAGGAGTTAGAAATTTCTCATGTTTATTTTTCAGTGTTACAGAAAAGTGATTGAACTGATTGGCATAAGATATGTTCATCTATTAGAACAGTAAGCTTGATATCACTCCTATATCATCCAGTGTTCCATTATAGAATTATAATTTTGATATGTTCCAAAAACATGGTCATGACTTTCCTCTAATTTGAGGAAATATTGAAACAGAAACTGAGTTGTGACATTATAATCTTTACAACTATCTATACATATCCATTTTCCCTTAACAGGACATTCTACAGTTCTTGGATTGTGCTTGCCTGGTTTAGAAATTATTAGAATGGGCTTTTAAAACAATGAAAAAGAAGGGTTAAAGTACTTTGAAATAGTTTTTTAGAGGAGAGGAAGAGCCAAGATGGTGGCTTAGGGACAGCCATCCAGCTAAAATCACCCAACATTTCCCTCTGAATGACTTTAAAACAACAACTCAAATTAAATTTTGAAGTGGAAGAGCCAACAAAACATTGGAGTGAGAAATTTTTACAGCCTAAGAAGGCTTAAGAAAGTAAGGAGAAGTCCATAGCACCAAGTGGAGGTCTGTCTAGAGTCCAAATAAGTGTTAGCCTCAAGAGGAGAGCAGGAACAGATTAGGGAGCTCTCAGCCCAGAGATTGTGAGTTCAACCAATTGCTCAAAAAGAGAGTACAGGAGACCTTTTGCTGGCACCAGATATAATGGGCACTGATTAGGAATTCTATTGCCCACATGCAGTTCTTGATCAAAGTTCTAGAGCAAAAAGTAGAACTGGTGGTCAGTCACAGGGGAGTAAGAGCCCTGATTATGGTTCTAAAACAAAGAAGAGTGAATGTAACTGCAGGGTACCATGGGCATTTCCTTGGTAAAGATCAGAGAGCAGACCAGCAGAGCAGTGACTGTACCTCTGCTAGGATCACACCAAACTAGAGGCACCAAAAGTATTCAGACTCCCAGAACTAGCTCTGAAAACAGCAGCTTGAAAAAGCCTGAATCTTGGAACAGTGCCTTCTTACCACTGGGTGAGTAGATCCCAACTTTAACATAAAGTTGAAAGTCAAGAAATAGGCTGAAAAAAAGAACAAACAATGGAAAATTAATTTGACCATAAAAAAATAATATGGTGGCAGGGAAAACCAAGAAATAAACCCAGAAGAAGACAATAGCTATATAAAAATCTTAAAGAAAAATGATAATTAGACCCAAGCTGAAAAGGAATCTGTGGAAGATTTAAAGAGATAAGAGTGATAGATGAAAATTTGGAAAGGGATATGAATGATGCAAGAACATTATGAGAATTAAGAAGTTGGCAAAAGGAGGCACAAAATAAAGAAAAAAAATACCTTTAAAATTGAATTTGCCTAATGGTAAAAGAGGCAAAAAATGTTCACTGAAGAAAAGAACTCTTTTAAAGGCAACATAGGCTGAATGGAAAAGGAGGGAGAGAATTGGAATTAAAATTGTTAATAAAATATAGTTATAAACATAGTCTTCATTTGTTTTGCCTTTTACCTATAAAAATATGTATCTGGAACATCACACAGGACAGATCTTGCTTTCTCTTCAACAGAAGAGCACAGGTTTGCCATTTACATTTGTGTGATTAGTAAACCCTTTGGAATTCCCATCAACCTTGACAAATAGTAAAATGAATTTCAGCATGATGGGTATTTCTATGCTAATAGATAGCTAATCTAAATAAAATAGTCATAAGTCATTTTTGTAGCTTTATTTATTTCATGGTTCTGAATATTCTTCTAAGTGAAATCTAATCTCTTTGAAAGTTACATGAGAAACTTTCCTTTGTTTTTCAGAACTATACCAAATTTGAAAAACAGACATAAATATAGTTTTGAATGGAAAATATGTTATGGTTTTTTTTTTCCTTTTTACAGAAGGAATAATTTGGATTGGAGTGAAGAAGATAGATGATGGTTTTGAGACTGTCCACAGCTATATAGCTATAGCTGATTTAGGAAATAGTGAGCACTCAACTTGCTTTTCCATATACTTCCTTTTCTCCTCCATAATGTCTTACTAATCTTTCTGTCTACATCTTCTCTTCAGTTATTAATCAGCCTTTGACCTTAAATTTCCCTCTGAAACAAAAACCCATTTTTGAATACCAATATACTACTGGTGTCATTATATGTCTGAGTCATAGATCATGACACCCTATGAAGAATTTAAAAATGCTCATCTCTCATAGGGCCTTCAAAAGGTACATGGCGCACTGAAAATTTTGTAAGATATGGCAAAAAAATTGAAAGTGAACCAGAATAACAGATGTCATCAAAAAAAATAGGATTAAAAAAAGAAGATGATCTGGTCACATGATCAGAACAAGGGATAATGGGGGTTCAAGTTTTCATTAATTTTCCCCTACTGTCAAGAGAAATCACTAAAGTACTCCTTGTTGGATGGACCTCCTTTGTCTAACTGATGGGGCAACAGGGACAATGGTGGGTTATGATATAAGTCCCTGGTGTGGACATCTACAATGATGAGATCATAAACCCACTGGACTCTGTACCATTTTGGATATAGATCACAATCTCTTGATTGGTTGCCTTTATGAATTGGAGGTTTTGACTTTATCTTTTGTTTATACACTCTATTCAAACCACATCCATTCTAACTCCCACACAAAATGCCTATATTCCAAATTTATTATAGTCTTCTGGCCCCAAACCCCCAAAAAAGCACTAGAGCCAGATGAGTTAATGATAGAATCACTCGTTGTTTTTCACTACCCACCCCAGTATGGAGGCTATGACCTAGAATAAAGCCAGACTAAAATCTTCTATCAACACCTGTGCCACGTGTTCCAGCTATATTCTGAAGAGCCTTCAAGGCCTTAAAGTAAGTAAAAAAAATGACTCCAAAACAGATAGTTGCTTTACATGAGTGAAGCATTAATGACCTTAATGGCAACCATTATAGATGTCTAGCACCACCAACATTAAAGTCCTTGTATTTGTTTTCTAAATAGGAAGAAGACAGATATTCCACTGTGAGGAATATGCTCCAAAGAGGTCACTGACATAAAGACTCTGTGTCCATCAAAATGCTTACAATACCACTTCTGGTGGAAGCAATGAACTGGAAACAAAGGTGAAGCCATCAATTCAAGAGTGGCTAAACCAAATGTTGTACATAAATGTAATGGAATAGCCCTATACAAATTGTTGTAATGGAGTATGACTGCCCTGTAAGAAAAGATGAACAAGTATGGAAAGATATATAGACTGAATGCAAGGTAAAGTGAGCAGAGTCAGGAAAGCAACACTTATTAACTGGAATAATATAAATGGGAAAACTATTGCTATGAGATAAAACTGATTGTTGTGAATTTATAGTAATCAAAAGTAGTCAAAAAGAAGAGACATGGGAAGACCTACTACTTTGCAGAGATGGGGATCCATGGATGTGGTACATTCCAAATAATGTAAAACTTTTAAGATTTATTGATTGACTTTGCTGACTTTTTTTTTTGCTTCCTCTTTTCCCCCTTTTATTATAAGGGATGACTCTCTAGGAGGAGGAAGGGAAAGAATACAAGGAAAAATATAGGCGATGGTAAAATATTAATAAAAGTTCATCTGAAATACATAAAAAGAATTGTCAAGAATTTCTTCCCACAAAACCAAAAACTCACTACCATAAAAAGAGCAATAAGCTTTAACATTAACAATCAGAGTCAGGAAAAAATAATTTTCCCCTTTTTAAGAAATTACTTTGGCTCCAAGGGAGTTTTATAATTAAAATTCTCTGGATACTATAGCTTACTTTTATAATTATTATTTGTTAATTAGCAAAAAGCAGGAGAGTGACAGAAAAACTGAGAGAAAGTATCAGCTCTCTATTCTGTGAGCAAGCTGAGCCAGCCCAGAGTCAGACCTCTGTCCTCCTCACTCCATATTTCCAGGAAAAAGGAGCTGACTTCATGTCTTGCACACCAATTTATATTCTTTGTTATGTCCCTTTCCAGAGCCCCTCTGACTGGAGGACACAGACCTCAAGCAAAACAAGAGGTAGGTCTTCCAAACACCAAAAGCAACAGATGGCAATCCAAAATGGCCACACAATGCATGTGCACTTTTCCTATTTGGCAAGGTATTTCCAACTATGGAGGCTAGAACCCGCTGACCTCATTATCTAAGAGAATTCTTGTTTGCACATAAACAAAGAGCTGATCTCCACCTGGCCAGTCCTAACCAAACACACAAAAAAAAATCAAGATAAAGAATGAAGGATTCTACCCAAGGCCTCCAGGAGATATAGTTCAAGCTTCTGCCCTAAAATCAAACTATTTGAGTTTAAAAATCCAAAGTTTGTTTTGAGGGCCAAAAAGGGGTACAAATTGAATGTTAAATTTCTTTAGGACTTATGTATTCTAAAAGGAAGAAGTGACAAAGGAGAACAGAAGAATCAGAGTAATTTGTAGTGACAACAATACTCTGAAACAACTCTGAAAAACGTAGGACCTCTGATCAACACAATGGAACCAACCACAATTTCAATAGACTCCTTAAAAAACATGCTAGTGACCTTTAAACCAGAGGTGCTAAAGTGAGAGTACAGATTAAATTATACTTTTTTTGTTTGTTTGTTTTAGACATAGCTAATGAAGAAATTTGTTTTGACTTTTTTCTTGTTTTCTCTATGGATGGTAGAGGAGGAGGAGTAAGAGAATAGAGAAGTAAATTCAAAAAATAAAACTGAATTTTTTAAAAAGAGAAAGTCACATCTAAAGCTATTAAGAATACTTCAGCATTCTGCCTGCCCTCCTTCCAATGATATAATGTTCAAAACGGAGAAGCCCTGCCATTGCAGTTTATGAGAACTAGTTTCAGCACATCACTCCAGGTGATCTCCTATTTTGCTTGTCTCTGTATATATTGTCTCTCTACCCCTAGAAGTATGTAAGTAGAGGTAGCTGAGTGATACAGTGGTGATAATTATTATTAAATACAAATTAGATATGTGTAAAGAATTTCTCAAAACTTTAAAAAATATTCTTCAATATCAATTTATAATTGACCAACTTAAACCTTCCAACAGAGAAATGAATTCATCCAGTGTCTTAGTGAGTGTCCATTTTTTTCATGGGCCATAATATTCTTTCTATGGCATGACATTATATGCATTTCATAAAATGTTTATTTCAGTGGAAAAATATTATTAGTGGGAAAAAACAAGGGGATCAAATCTGTACCAACCATATAGAATAGCTTAAAACTGACAGCTCAGCTAGTTCCACCCAGGACTAACTTTTCAGTAGGTTCCACTCCACCTTTTCCTTCAGGTTGCAACAATTAGCAAGAAGGTAAATTTTTTTCTGGAAATTAGTATTTGGACATTCAGGGCATATCTTCACACTAGGGCTCTTGTAGATCCTAAAATTCATAGTCATCAGCCTAATAGATCAGCCTTACCAGGAATAATCATCCTATAGCATGCCTACATCCAAGCTCCATTGTCCACACTCTAAAAGAGTTGCCAGGAGCAGGTACTTTCCATGGATAATAAAAAAAAGTTACTCAAATCTAGAAAAATGTCCAGAGTGTTAAAAGCCTAGAGTGGACTGAGGCTTTTGAATGATGCCAAAGACAACCAAAAATGGCCTTAAACAACTCCCAACAATTTATATTCTAGTAGCAAGCCTTGTTTTTTGTTGTTGTTTTAAAGGATGAGTTTATAGAAGGAAGAAGCTTAGAAGTATTATGAAGATTATATAAAGACAAAATATATCAACAAAACTTAATTAAGGTAAATAGAATTCTCAGAGTAGCGTTCATTGATAGATTTCAAGGAGTCTTTGAATTTTTAAAATATACTTTGTTAACATTATTCTGATATAATGAATTTCCTTTTATTTTTGTACTTAAAAGCATTATTCAAAGAAAAATATTAATAAGCTTTTCCATATTGCCAAAGAAATCCAGGACACAAAAAAGGTTAAAAACCTCTGTGTGAAAGGAAATAAAAAGATGAAAAAAGGGCTGGGAGCATTGTTCATAGCATAATGACAAGAGAGAGAGACAGAGAGAGAGAGAGAGAGAGAGAGAGAGAGAGAGAGAGAGAGAGAGAGACAGAGAGAGAGAGAGAGAGAGAGAAACAGAGAGAGAGAGACAGAGACAGGGAGACAGAGAGACAGAGAGATAGAGACAGAGACAGAGAGAGAGTGAAGGTAGAATTACTCAAGTTCTACTTTGCTTTTTAAAAAAAATCAAGGAGAATGATTTTCAGAGTGGAAAATAAAGAACAAGATGCTTAAAAGTGAAACTTGTCAGATAAGAAACGCTAAGAGAATATTGTTTTTTGGTTACGTTGTTTCAGACTCTCTGTGTCCTCATTTTGAGTTTTTCATGGCAAAGATGCTGGAGTAGTTTGCCATTTTCTTCTTTGGTTCATTTAACAGATGTGGAAACTGAGGCAAACAGAATTAAATGATTTACAAAATCACAAAGGTCGTAATGTCTGAGGCTGTATTTGAACTCTTGAAGATGAGTCTTCCTGATTCCAAGCCCAGTGCTTTATCCACTGCTTCTGATAAGAGAATATATAACTACCTTCAATTAATTCATATCACAAGACCCAGATGAACTATACACAAAGGTATAGGAAGAATATGTGGAAAGGCTCACTATGCCACTAATAGTGGTCTTTGAAAATTAGATAACAGTTACAAAACTGAAGATAAAAAAAATGCCCCTAAATTTCAAAACCATGACAGTGCATATTAAACTATTGACGAGTGAATTTGGTTTGACAAAATTCCAAAATGTGTTATTAAAGGACAAATTCTGGATACAAGGAAATGGAAATTGATTACTAGGCTAGTAAAAGAATCAAGAGAATGACATCAAAAGAATGACAAAGACAGAATGTCTAGAATTTAGCAAGGCATTTGACAAAGTCTTTCATGGAATCCTGGTACACAAAAATAAATGATGTTGTAGATGACAGTATAGTTAACAGGATTCAAATTTGGCTAAAAGACCAGGCCCAAAGAATAATGATTAATGGATTAATCTCAGTCTGGAAGGAATGTTTGTATAAGAAAACTAAACTTTTTCATACCCGATTATTATTATTTTTTCTCCTAATATAGTGTTCATAACATTCAAATATTCAATTTGGCCATTGGAGAAATCCTGTCTATAAAGTCTCCCATTTTATTGTCTAGGCCCCAGCACCAGAAATTCACTTAGTTTACAAGCCAGAAATGGCGTAATAGTATCTTTCATAAACTTGGCATGAATTTTTTCAACAAATGAATAAATGAAAAGTATGAAAAAAAGTTGTCATAATTTCCAGAAAAACTAATAACTTAGTTGCAGAGTTCCAGGTCATGTTAGCAACAATTTGAAGAAAATCATTTTTTTCTGATTCCCAAGACCTCTAAAATTTCACTAAAAAAGAAATTATGTACCAAAGCTTAAAGCAACTTTAGCTCTTTTCATGGTTTCAGAAACCCAGAATTCAATAAAACAGTAAAAAAAAAAACCCATGAACTGATATTCATTGACCTTGAACCTAATCAGCTCAGCACCCCTCCCCAACTACCCATACCTTCAAAATGGCTGAACTAGCAGACCCAAAGATGGGCTTGCAACAAAACCCAATCCTACTTTCTTGGGCTCCTCTTCCTTATTCTAGGGCACAATTTCAGAAAAGGGAATAGATTTACTGTAAAGGAACTACCAGGATGGGAGGAACATTAACAGGAGAATTCAGTCAAACTTTTAAAGAACAATTGGTACCTATAACATCACAAATTATTTTCAAAAATTGAAAAAGTAAGCACTTGAACTGAATCTTTTTTATGAAATATAGTTTTCATATCTGAACCAGGGAAAGATAATACATAGAAGGAAACTATAAGCCAATATCACTAATGAATATTAAATAAAAATAAAAAAATTCTAAAAATCTTGTTAAATAAGCTATAATGACTTATTTAAGTAATTAATTACTAATTAATTATAATGACCAAGTAGGATATATGCCAGGATTGCAAAAATGGTCCACTATTAAGGAAACAATCAACATAATTAATCACATTCAAAACAAAACATCCAAAACCTATAATCATCTCAAGAGAGGCAAAAAAAAGTTTTTGATAAAGTATGACATTCTTTTATTCCAAAAAATCTTACAAAATATAGTCACAGAGGGACCTTTTTTAATATCATATGAAAGTATCCATCTAAAAACAAAGTAAAAGATAAGATAAAAACAAAAACAAGCATTATAGGCAATAAAAACACACTAGAACTTTTCCAAAAATCTACAAAAGAGAAGAAAGGAGCCCATCAATAGCATGTCTCTATAATAAGAAAACTCAAGAGACAATTAGAGAAAGGGAAACCCCATTCCAAATAACTACCAAATACACAAAACATCTAGAGATCAACCTACTAAAACACATAAAAGACTTGTATAGATTCAAATATAAAATACTTCTTAAAGAGATAATGATAGCTTGCATAGGCGAGGAATATTCAGTGTTCATGGCTAGGATGTGCCAAAATAATAAAAATGACAAAATTGCTAAAGTTAACTTATAGTTTTAATGCCTTCTAATCAAATTAGCAAGGGGAGACTTTTAAGAATTGGATAAAATAATAATAAAATTCTTTTGGTAAAACATAAGACCTAGAATATATGGGAAATAGTAAAAATTAATAGGAATGAAGGGGAAAGAGCACTTCTAGATCCCTATATTATAAAATAGCAGTCATCTGAACCATTTTGTATTGGTTAAAAAAAAACACACACACATAGCTCAAAGGAACAGATGAGACCTGGAAGAATCAGGAACAAGAGAACTCAGTAATTCAGAGTATCATAAAGTGGAAAAGATAAATCACCTAGGGGGAAAATCCTTATTTAATGTGAAAATGAAAACTGCTGGGGAAACAGAAAATCAATCTGGCAGAGATTAGGTGCTTTACACCATTTTCCACAATATTTTCTAAATGAATATGTGCTCTAACTATTAAAGATCATGCTTTAAAAAATAGAAGAAAAGCAGATCCTATACCTCTCACAGCTATAAGTGGGAGAAGTACTCTTAACTAAACAAGATATAGAGGCAATCACAAAAGATAAAGTCAGTAACTACATGAAACAGCAAAGCTTCTGCACAGTCAAAATTAACAGACATACAATAAGGAAGGAAGCAGTAGAATAGGAACAATTTTGTATTAAATTTATTTTTGTAATTAATTAATTTTTTAATTTGCTACATTAAAGTTCCCAGGTATTTCCCTTCTTCTCTCCCTTCCAATGGACTCAAAGCACAAAAATAATTCTTGGAAGAACTTAAGAAAGATAAATTTCTCTAAAAAGGTTTTGATATCCAAGATACATAAATAATTAAAATATTTAAATGGTCAAAATACATGAACAAGTAGTTCTCAAAATAAAAATCACAAAATATCTAAAAGTACATAAAAGAATGTTCCATTGTCACAAATAATAAATGAAATTCAGATCAAAACAACCTTGAGATTTCACCTTGCAACCAACTGATCAATAAACATTTACTCAGCACCTGAGTGCCTGGCACTATATTAAGTTCAGAGGATTAAAAAGAAAAAAGAAAAAATTGTCTCTGCCCTCAAGAAACTTATCATCTAATCAGGGAAAACCATGCAAATAAATATATACAAAACTATATAGGATATAATTAACAGAGAGAAGGCCCTGGAACTAAGAGGAAATAGGTAAGGTTTCCTTTAGAAGGTGTAATTTAACTGGGATTTAAAGAAAGCTAAAAAGGTCAGCATTCTAAGGAGGTAAAACAATCCAAGTAATGGGGAAAATACCAGAGAAAATAACTAGAGAAAATAATAGCCAAGAGCTCACTGTCACTTGATCAAAGAGTATGGTCCAGGTAGAATGATAGGTATAAATGGCAATTGTTACTGGAAGCAATAGGAACCCACTGAAGTTTACTAAGTAGGAGGAAGGTATGATCAGACCAGCACTTCGATATAATCACTTTAACACCTAAATGGAAGATGGATTTCAGTGGAGAGGGATTCAAGGCAGGCACATAGAGCTACCAGAAGGCTATTGCAACAATCCAGGAGTGAAATGATGAGAGTCTGCACCACAACAATGACAATATTAAAGATGAGAAGAGGATCTATTCAAGAGATGTGATAGGCTTTGGCAACAGATTGTGGATGGAGGAGATATTGAAGGATTCTTCATGTCTCCTAGCTTATAACCTGTGAGTTGGCAAAAGATGAACCAAAAAAGGACAATACTCAATCCTGGAGTGGTTGCGGAATTACCAGCACATTAATTATACATTGTTGGTGGATCTGTGAAAAGGTACCACCACTTTGTAAAGAAATATAAATTAATGCAAATAAAGTGATTAAAATGACCATACTCTTTGAATTAGAACTGGGCTTTGATTTAGAACTGGGCTTATACCCCAAAGAAGACAATGAGAAGAAAGAAAGTGGCTCTATACAAAAAATATTTATAGCAACTCTTTTTTTGTGATAGCTAAGAATTGAAATCATAGTAGATGTTCATCAACTGGAGAATGTCTTAAGTTATGGTTCAGGGATATAATAATGTGCTGTGAGAAATTATGCATATCATGGATTCAGAGAAGTATGGAAAAAATCCCAGTGAATTGATGCTCAGTGAAGTAAGCAGACCCAAGAAAACTGAATCCAGAGATATCAAGTAATTCATTTACACTAACATGGGTATTATGTGAGCAGCTCAGGGACTCAAACCAAGGCTTTTTAATTCCTGAGTAATTACATTCTCTACTTTATAAATTTAGGTCCTATTTCCCTTCTAGCCTGATGCACAAGAATCAGAGGATCAGAGCTGAAAGTTACTTTAGAGGTTATCTGATTCAATTCCTACCCTCTTTTTTTACATATGATTAACTGAAACCTAGTCAACTAACTCAAAGTTGTACAACTATTAAAGGTTGCACAACTACGGATCTGAGAAGAAATTTGGGGCCTTAGTTGATATTTTGCCTTTCATCTCTTTTTGTACATTAAGAAGATAACATAGTCCTTCATCTTTTGCTCAGACTCTGAATCTGTAAGTTGATACATCTCATCCAAATGCATGAACCTCCAATTTGTTGATTCCTGAGTCTGGCATTTCCTTCCCCAAATATATCAAACAAGCAATATCCTCTAGTCATTCTGGAGGTCAGAGATGGAAGTACATTATACAAGATTCTGAAATTCCTGAAATTCCTTTTAATTCTTAGAAATTATCCTATATCTATAAAGACACATGATCTTGAAATCATGGCATCCTCTACACTGCTCAGTGGATTCTTATCTACAGGATAAACTCCAAACTCAGTATAGATGTTATGAGCTGAACTTTAACAAAAGCTTAGAATTCTTTGAGGATGGAATACATTCTAAGATGGAAGATGAATTGTCACGTACTAGAAAAGCAAGTAGGACAGTTTATCTAGAACCCAGGGAGTGCACAGAGGAGACCAGTATTCAATAGGACTGGAAAGGTAAGCTCAGGCCAGATTGTGAAGGGCTTTAAATGTCAAACTGAGCAGTTTGTATTTTACCCCAGAGGCAAGGGAGCAGCTGGAGCTCCTTGAGCAAGGGAGTGACATGGACAAAACTGTTATTTAGGAATATCCATTTGGCATCTGTGTGGTGGATGAATTGGAAAAGGGAAAGACTGGAAGAACAAAGTGTAAGACAGTTATTGGAATATACAGTAAAGGTGATATAGGTCTGGCCTATCATTATGACCAGGTGAGTTGAGAAAATGCAATGAATGTAGGAGTTGTTGTGAAGATAGAATGAACAAGACTTAGCAATTGATTGGACACAAGGAGTGAGCAGGAACGTCTTGAAACATGAAGGGTGACTGAGGGTGTCATTTATTTTTCATTCACATCAGCATCTTTAAGTAAGGCGCTTCTGTTTTAGATTTGGAGAATTTTATTTTTGGAAAGTGGCAGAAACATAGGTAATTCTAAAAGGACCTTTAAAAAGGCAGTGGATTAGGGGATATTATTTGGGGAAAAACACAGTTGTTCCCTCAAGGACCCTCAAAGAAAAAGCAATCCCTAAAGACAAAGATAGCCAGTGTCTTGTTTTCCAGTATCTAATTTATATAGCCTTATTATGAAGACTTTGAGGTTGATTCTTGAAACTAGAACATTTTGGTGATTATAGGATAATTGTGAATTTGGATTTGCAGTGTGTCTAACAGAAATGTGACTTTTGGTTTCTCATTCTAAGATAGAGGTGAGTCAATTCACAAAGAATACTTGCTACAAGGTAGAACAGAGTACAGAACCAGAAAAGAAAGATATAAGAAACCAAGAAAGGAGTGGAAGAGAATAAAAACCAAGTAGAATGATAAAATACACAGAGATTTTTCCCTATTGACTAAAAAAATAATATGGAGGAGAGCTGAGTCTAGAGTATGTCTCTGGAAACAAGATGCTGGCCCCTGCTCTTTGAAAAGAATCAAGTCCTGATGGTATTGGTATCTATAAATATATGTATGAATTTATTTATATATACATACTCATATATTAAAATATAGATGCATATACACATAGGTACCCATAAATATATACAATTTTAGAGGCACCATAACATACTGCATAAAGTGATGATTTTAGAGTAAGGAGGCCATGGCTCTAAATTCCTCCCTGAAACACCACATATATTAATTAACTAGAGGACCCCTGGCAAAACACTTGATCTCTGTGTGTTTATCTACTAAGTCATCAATGGACTATGAACTGCTTGGTAGAAAGGATTCCCACATGGAAGGTTCCACACCCCAATAAAATTAGAGATCATTTGTTTATCTTTGTGCCTAAAATTTTTCTCTTTTGAGTAAGAGTAAATTCATAATTTCTCCCCTTTCTTACTTTAAACAAATGATCTAAAGTTTCACTAGAGATGAAAGAAAGTGTCTTATGCAGGAGGTGGCTCATAAGGTTCCAGTTTTCTTCCAACACAGAATATGTGAAGGAAAGTATTTTAAAGGTCTATGTGAAGTCAGTTATAATCATGCTGTGGAATGCCAGGCTGAAGAATTTGAATTTTATCTTTTAGGGACAATAAAGAACAGCTGAAGTGTTTTGAGTGAAGAAGTGATTCATAAAAACCTGTGTCTTGGTAATATTATGTTTACAGTTTGGATGGAGGAGGGGTTTAAATTGCAAAAAAGAAAATTTTGTGGGAATTAAGTCAGTTAGGCAGCTGTCATAATAGTCTAGGCAAGAGATGGATAGGGCTGGAACTAGCATGATTGGTTTCATGAGTGGAGATAAGGAAGGGATGATAAATGCTTTGTGAATATAGAATCTAAAGGAGTTGACCATTGAATAGCTTTAGAAAGTGATACAAAAAGGAGGGTTAACAATGATGCTCTGGCCTCAGTTTCCTATCTACACAATTAGGAGTTTAGATTAGATTATCTCTAAGATCTCTTCCAACCATAAAACCCTTGATCCTATGACTTTTGCAAGTGATCCATCACATCTTCTCATGTGTGTGTCCCCCACGAGAGGTCCAGTAGGTCATACTCTGATTCTGCTGTTACAACCTGGAATGTTGTTTGTGTTGAGATATGCAGAACTTATGTCTGAGGGTTTAGAGGACAATATGTGGAACTTGAAATTCATCAATGTGGTCTGAGCCAAAGCTTCCACAGGGAACCTGGAAAGCTTAGGTAAATCCACAAAATCCCCTCTGCCCAGCAACATGGTGATGATCATTTCTCATGGTTATCCCTCCATGCTAAAGGTATTACCCCATGTTGGTGGTAGTAGCAGTCATTTTGACCAAGCTTATTCATTCTCTCCATTATAAATTAGACCACCACTACTTTCAAATCAGCTTTCTGGTTCTCAATTTTTTGGTCTCTACAGTTTTTATTCTCCTATTTCATCTAATCATAATTCTCAATTTATTTCTATGTCACAAGAATCATAGTTCTCCAGGTAAAGATGTACCTTTCTCTCCACAGCATACTACTGCTAATACATGAGACAAATAGAGCAGATGTACTGGATCCTTTATTTTCTCAGTATTTCCAACCATAAATTTATAATAATGCTTACAGGAATTAGAGATGAGAGGTTGTGAGTTCAAATCTGGCCTCAGATATTTCCTAGCTGTGTGACTCTGGGCAAGTTATTTAACCCTCACTGCCCAGCTCTTAATGCTCGTCTGCCTTGGAACCAATACACAGTAATTATTCTAAAATAGAAGGTAGAACTTCTGGGTAAACATGGCTGCAGTCAAGAAAAAAGATCCTTTCTCTCCTCAGCACCTACCAATATAGACCACCTTAAAAGACCAACCCCCCTCCCACAAATTCATATGAACAAAGAGACTCTACAGTAGGGCACAACATTGAAGGTACACGGGATTTGGGCATTTCTGCACTATAAGAGGGTGAAAAATCTTCCACCAAAATGCAAGCTGATCTACCCTACTCCACCCCACCGACAGAGCCAGAGCCACCTCACACTAGAATCAATGAGTGAGCAAGGGTGCACCTCCAGGTCCTAGGCAGCTGACTAAAACCACCAAAGACCAACCCCTGAGAGCAGCTAGACTGAAGAGAGCAGACCGTGGGTTCCCACGGGGAAATAGCACAGAGAAGAACAGCAAACAGTAGAAGCTGCAGAGATTTGAGAGCTTTCCTCAGGCAAAATCCTTGCTTCTTAGCTCCATACACAGAGAGCTTGCCCATCTCACTCAGATTTCTAACTGGAAAGAGAAGGAAAAACCACCATAGTGGTGGCAAACAGTGCCCAGGAACAACAATTCCCCAAAACCAAGAAAAACAAGAAGAAGGGATTTATCCTGAATAATTTTTACAGAGGAAAAAGCCAGGCTACAGAGGAAACAGAAGAGGAAATACAAATAAATGCACCAAAAACTTCCAAAAAATTGACATTGTCCACAAACTCTTGAAGAATTTAAATTGGAGCTTATCAAAAAGATGGAAGCCTTCTGGCAAGAAAAGTGGGGAATAGTTAAAAAAGAAAATAACACTTTAAAGGACAAGAACTCTCAATTGGAGGAACAGCTAGAAGCCATGAAAATCAGGATAGACCAAATCAAAAAGGAAAACCAGTCTTTAAAGAACAGGATTAGACAATTAGAAGCCAATGATCTCACAAAACATCAAGAATTAATAAAACAAAGTCAAAAGACTGACAAAATAGAAAAAAACATAAAATATCTCCCTGAAAAGATGACAAATCAGGAAAACCAATCATGAAGAGACAATGTGAGAATCATTGGTCTACCTGAAAACTCAGAAATAAATAGAAATATTGACATCATACAACAAGAAATTATAAAAGAAAACTGCCCTGATGTTTTTGAACAAGGGGGCAAAATAGACATTGAAAGAATTCATAGAACACCCTCTATACTAAATCCTCAAAAGACAACTCCCAGGAATGTAATTGCCAAAGCCAAGGAGAAATTTTTACAAGAAGCCACAAAGAGACAATTCAAATATCAAGTAGCGCCAATCAGGATTACACAAGTTCTGGCAGCTTCCACACTTAAGGACCACAAGGCTTGGAATATGATATTCAGAAAGGCAAGAGAACTGGGTCTTCAACCAAGAATCAGCTATCCATCAAAACTGACTATATACTTTCAGGGGAAAGTAAGGGCTTTCAACAAAATAGAAGATTTCCAAGTATTTGTAAAGAAAAGACTAAAACTAAATGGAAAGTTTGACATCCAAACACAAAGTTCAAGAGAAACATGAAAAGGTAAATAAGAAAGAGAGGTAAAGGGGGAAAATTGTTTTTTTTATTCAAACTTTCTTCTTTAAGGCCTTGAATAAGATAAAATTATTTATATTAATACATGGGGAAAATGTTGTTTGTAACTCTCAAAAATTATATTCACTATTATAGTGATAAGAAGAATCATTCACAGGAATAGATTGGTGTAATAAGTGCTATAAGATGATATGCAAAAAAAGAAAAAGGGAGGTGGGAATAGAAGATGGAATCAAAAGATAATTGAAGAAATAAAATAAATAGTATAATCTTTATCATACAAAGATACACATGGGAAGGGGAGGGGAAGAATACTCTTCTAAAGAGAGGAAGATAGTACTAATAGATAAAGTTAAACCTTACTCTCAGTGAAATCAATTCTGAGAGGGAAGAGCATCTAGATCCATTGGGGTATTGAGCTCTGTCTTACCCTTCAGGGAAAATGGGAAGGGAAAACTAAGGGGAGGGGGTAGGGAGGTGGGGAGTACAAAAAGGGAGGGAAAGAGAGGTGGGGAAGGAACTTAACAGAACCTAAAAAAATAAGAAGGGAACAAAAAGGGAAGGGGAAGAAAGGGAAGCATATTAAGGGTGGGGATTAGGAGGACTGACTAAAAAGAAACCACTGGTTTAAAAGAATATAGCAAACGAAGAAAGGACAGAACTAGAAGAGGATATTAAAATGGTGGGGAATACAAAAGTGGCAATCATAACTTTGAACATTAATAGGATGAACTCACCCATAAAACAAAAATAAATAGGAGAGTGCATTACAAACCCAAATCCTACCATATTATGTCTACAAGAAACCCACATGACATGGGTAGACACTCACAAGGTAAGAAAAAAAGGTTGGAACAAAACCTATTGGGCCTGAACTGAGTGAAAGAAAGCAGGAGTTGCAATCATGATCTCTGAAAAAGCCAAAGTAAAAATAGATCTTATCAAAAGGAATAGGGAAGATATTTACATCCTGATAAAAGGCAGTATAGACAATGAGGAAATATCAGTAATTAACATGTATGCATCAAATGGTATAGCATCCACATTTCTAAAGGAGAAACTAGTGGAGTTGAAGGAGGAAATATATGGTAAAACTATACTAGTGGGAGATTTGAACTTACCACTATTAAATTTAGATAAATCAAATAAAAAAATAAATAAGAAAGAGGTCAAGAGATATGAAAGAAATCTTAGAAAAATTAGAGTTAATAGATATATGGAGAAAAATAAATTGCAACAAAAAAGAAAATACTTTCTTTTCAGTAGCACATGGTACATTCACAAAGATTGACCATGTACTAGGGCATAAAAACATGGCAAACTAATGCAGAAAAGCAGAAATAATAAATGCAACCTTTTCATATCATAATGCAATAAAAAGAATAATCAGTAAGGGTACATGAAGAGCCAAGTCAAAAATTAATTGGAAATTAAATAATGATTCTCCAAAGTTGGTTAAAGAAAAAAATCATAGAAACAATTAATAATTTCATTGAAGAAAATGACAATGATGAGACATCTTTTCAAAATGTATAGGGTGCAGCCAAAGCAGTACTCAGGGGGAAATTTACATCCTTGAGTTCATATATTAACAAATTAGGGAGGGCAGAGGTCAATGAATTGGACATGTAAATCAAAAAAATTTAAAGCAAACAAATTAAAAATCCCCAGATGAAAACTAAATTAGAGATCCTAAAAATTAAGGGAGAAATTAATAAAATCAAAAGTGAAAGAACTATTGAACTAATAAATAAGATTAGAAGCTGGTCAATCTAATAAAAATGGAAAGAAGAAAACCAAATTAACAGTATCATTGATGAAAAGGGAGACATCACCTCCAATGAAGAGGAAATTAAGACCATCATTAAAAACTGTTTTGCCCAATTATATGACACAAATATGGAGATCTAGGTGATATTGATGAATATTTACAAAAATATGAATTGCATAGATTAATAGAAGAAATAGAATTCTTAAATAATCCCATATCAGAAAAAGAAATTGAAAAATCCATCAAAGAACTCGCTAAGAAAAAATCCCCATGGCCTAATGGATTCAAAAGTGAATTCTATCAAACATTCAAAGAACACCTAATCCCCAAATTATGCAAACAATTTGACATAATAGGCAAAGAGAGAGTTCTACCAAATTCCTTTTATGACACAAATATGGTGCTGATTCCAAAGCCAGGCAGCTAAAAACAGAGAAAGGAAACTATAGACCAATCTCTTTAATGAACATAGATGGATGCAAAAATCTTAAATAGAATACTAGCAAAAAGACTCCAACAAGTCATCACGAGGGTTATTCATTATGATCAGGTGGGATTTATACCAGGAATGCAAGGATGGTTCAATATTTGGAAAACCATCCACATAATTGACCATATCAACAAGCAAACAAACAAAAATCATATGATTATCTCAATCGATACAGAAAAAGCCTTGGTCAAAATACAACACTCATTCCTATTGAAAACACTAGAAAGTATAGAAATAGAAGGTCTTTCATAAAACTAATAAACAGTATTTATCTAAAACCATCAGCAAACATCATCTGTAATGGGGATAAACTAGAAGACTTCCCAATAATATCAGGAGTGAAACAAGTATGCCCATTATCACTTCTATTATTAAACATTGTACTAGAAACACAAGCAGTAGCAATTAGAGAAGAAAAAGAAATTGAAGGTATTAAAATTGGCAACGAGTAGACCAAGCTTGTTAGCAAAGTTGCAGGATACAAAATAAACCCACATAAGTCATCAGCATTTCTATATATCTCCAACACATATCAGAAGCAAGAATTAGATAGTGAAATTCCATTTAACATCACCCTAGACAATATAAACTACTTTGGAATCTATCTGCAGAGACAAACACAGGAACTATATGAAGACAACTACAAAACATCTTCCACACAATTAAAACTAGATCTAAACAATTGGAAAAACATTACCTGCCCATTGGTAGGATGAGCTAACATAATAAAAATGACCATCCTAACCAAACTTATTTACTTATATAGTGCCATACCAATTGAACTACCAAAAAACTTATTTTACTGAATTGGAAAAAAAAAACATAACAAAGTTCATTTGGAAGAACAAAAGATCAAGGATATCCAGGGAAATCATGAAAAAATATGCAAAGGAAGATGGTCTTGCAGTCCCACATCTCACACTATACTATGAAACAGTGGTCATCAAAACAATATGGTACTAGCTAAGAGACAGAAAGGAGAATCAGTGGAATAGACTTGGTGTAAGTGATCTCAGCAAGACAGTCTATGATAAGCCCAAAGATCCAAGCTTTGCGGGCCAAAATCCACTATTTGATAAAAATTGCTGGGAAAATTGGAAGACAGTATGGGAGATATTAGGTTTGGATCAAGATCTCATACCTTACACCAAGATAAACTCAGAATGATTGAATGACTTGAATATAAAGAAGGAAACTATAAGTAAATTAGGCGAACACAAAATAGTATACTTGTCAGATCTTTGGGAAAGGAAAGACTTTAAAGGCAAGCAAGAGTTAGAAAAAAATCACAAAATGTAAAATCAATAATTTTGATTACATCAAATTAAACAGGTTTTGTACAAACAAAACCAATGCAACCAAAATTAGAATGGAAGTAACAAATTGGGAAACAATCTTCATAATAAAAACCTCTGACAAAGGTCTAATTACTCAAATTTATAAAGAACTAAACCAATTGTACAAAAAATCAAGCCATTCTCTAATTGATAAATGGGAAAGGGAAATGAATAGACAATTTTCAGTTAAAGAAATCAAAACTATTAATAAGCACATGAAAATGTCTTCTAAATCTCTTATAATCAGAGATATCCAAATCAAAACAACTCTGAAGTATCACCTCACACCTAGCAGATCGGCTAACATGAAAGCAATGGAATGTAATGAATGTTG
This sequence comes from Monodelphis domestica, assembly GCF_027887165.1. Lineage (NCBI taxonomy): Eukaryota > Metazoa > Chordata > Mammalia > Didelphimorphia > Didelphidae > Monodelphis > Monodelphis domestica. Next base: position 133,891,002 of record NC_077234.1, on the reverse strand, counting down.
GATGGGATGTGGCAAAGTTGGGACATCAATGCATTGCTGATAGTAGAGTTGTGAATTGATCCAACCATTCTGGAGGGCAATTTGGAACTATGCCCAAAGGGCACTACAAGACTATCTGCCCTTTGATCCAGTCATAGCACTGCTGAGTTTGTACCCCAAAGAGATAATAAGGAAAAAGACTTGTACAGGAATATTCATAGCTGTCCTCTTTGTGGTGGCAAAAAATTAGAAAATGAGGGGATGCCCTTCAATTCCGGAATGGCTGAACAAGTTGTGGTCTATGTTGGTGATGGAATACTATTGTGCTCAAAGGAATAATGAACTAGAGGAATTCCATGTGAACTGGAAGCAGGAATTAATGCAGAGTGAAAGGAGCAGAACCAGGAGAATATTGTACCCAGAGACTGATACACTGTGGTACAATTGTATGTAATGGACTTCTCCATTAGTGGCAATGCAGTGATCCTGAACAACTCAGAGGTATCTATAAGAAAGAACACTATCCACATTCAGAGGAAAAACTGTGGGAGTAGAAACACCGAAGAAATATAATTGCTTGACTACATGGGACGAGGGGGATTTGATTGGGTATATACTCTAAATGAACATCCTAATGCAAACACCAACATGGAAATAGGTTTTGATCAAGGACACATATAATACCCAGTGGAATTGTGTGTTGGCTACGGAAAGGTGGGGTTAGGGGAGGGAGGGAAAGAATATGATTCTTGTAACCAAGGAATAATGTTCTAAATTGACTAAATAAAATTAAAAAATAAAATAAAATAAAAGGTAAAGTTTGCTTAAAATAATGAGTATAACAATAATGCTATTTATATCATAGGGTTCTTTTTAATAAGAAGAGCATTTGGTAAATCTTAAAATTCTCTATAAATGTCAGGGTTTTTTCTTAAATACTTGTTTATTCATTTATTTATTTTATTAAAGTATACATTTCCTCTAAATTTGTGTAAACAAACACTTATTCCTGTGCCCTACACAAAAGAGTTGTTTAACAAATATTAATTAATAAAATGTTAATTCTGTCAAATAAATACTTTTCACAAACTGTCATTATTGTTTATAGGATAGTTTCTGACAGAGAGTAGGTACTTGCTATATTCTTGTTGATTGATTGGACCCACAAAAGAATTATTTTGCACAGACATATGACTTACAATATAACAATAGCAACATCTTTGAATTCTGAAAGTTTTAATTTCTTTATATTGATTTGCTTTCTAAATTCAATTCAATAAAATTGCATTAAAGACCTATCGGGGAAAAAAAGGTAGTCCAGTGGACACAGTGCTAGGACTAGAGTCATGAAGGCTGGTCTTCCTGAGTTCAAATCTGGCTTGAGGCCCTTAATAGTGATTCTAGGCAAATCACATTACCCTGTACCTCAGTTTATTCATTTGTAAAATTAACTATAGAAGGAAATGGCAAATCACTCCAGTATTTTTGCCAACAAAAATGGGATCACAAGAATCAATCAAGAAGAGTCTTCTTGACTCCAGGCTTCATATTCTATCCACTGTGTCACCTAGCAACCCCCAACTTTCATATAGTAGGAACTTAATAAATGTTTGTTGACTGAACACTGCTGAGATACAATTAATCTTCATCACTTCTCATTATCCAAATTAATTCCCAATTTAATTTGATTCTGGACATAGGAAACATAGTCACAAACTAATTTTTCATTGAAGGATAAAAATGGAGTCAGAAGACCTGGACCCAAATTCTAGTTCTGCTAATTATTACCTGTGTAACTGTAAATAAGTCCCTTCAGCTCTTCAGGTTCCTTTTCTGTAAGATGAGCCAGTGGAGTTTAGAAGGTCTTTAAGCTTCTTCCCAGTTGTAAATCTAAATCCTATAACCCATGACTTTTAAAAAATGAAAATGAAAAAGTCCACTGGGGGTTCTCCAAAGAATATAAATTTATTTTTGGCTTGTTAGGCATATTCATTACTCTGAAATAAGTGAGTCTACTTTAAACACTTTTCTTTGATTTTTCTATTGAATACACATTTGTACATTATTAGTTAAAGTATATTCAATATTGGCGACACTTCAGCAATAATTAGTGGGAAAGGTGGTTTCCACATTGCAATTTATTTCCAATATAAGTGTAACTATGTTTATTCTTAGATTGGGGCATTTTGGAGGTTTAACCTTTGCTACTTGAAACCTAAGCACAATAATACTTCATTTTATCCCAAAGGCACCATATGTCACCTTTCACAGCCCTAAGATAGACACTAAACGTGGAGAGGTTGTCAGGAAATGGCAGGCCTTCAGTAACTGAAATTGAAGGTAACACTCCTTGGCATGTCTAAATGCACTTTATGAAAAAAAAAAAGTTTTCTATGAATAAAAGATGTGGAAAAGTCAGCCATGCTAAGAAATCATTTTTAAACACATAATAGTTAGGATAAATGAAAATTTGCCTAGAGGGGTAAGGTATTTTGACTTTATTTAATAAGAGATATCATCATACAGCTTAAGGATTTCCATCAGATTAAAAATTAAAACAGAGAAGAAAAGCCTTGAACCAACAGATTGTTGCCCCCTCCACCACCAACCCCTTGGTCTGTAGTAATTTGGGCATAGATGGATATATTTTAGCAAAGACATGAAAACATATTATTCCAATCCAAATCGTGCTTCTGGATAGCAGATGAGTTGTTACCTTTTTCTCTGAAATTTACATTTAGGAAAATTTCAAATGGATGACAGACCTAAGCTACTTATGCATAACTGGCTTGAATATGAAAACTCAAATGGTAACTTGGTGGGCCTCATGAATAATATTGCCATTTTTACTTCTGCAGAGTACTGGGCCCAAATGGCTTTGTCCTGTTGAGGTTACAGTTCAGAGTAAAACAGTTTTATTAATAATCAATGGACTCATATAACCATGGATGTTATCAGCTAATCCAAGATGGAAAACAACTGGAAACTTAAGCCAAGAATCATTTTATTTCTGCCCTTGTCACTATATGCATTGGAAAAGAACCATATTGGCTCTTTTTTAGCTAGTAATGTCTAATGCAGGAAGACAGGAATAAGCAGAGTAGAAAGCACCTGTCAGCTCTATTTCCCACTCTCCTTGATTAGCATGAAACATTAATAGGGCTCTCAGAAATTCTGGCCTGAAATGGGCTTTGCCTGAGAACGTGTCTGTCTTTACTGCACAAAAGCCACTGTCATTAAAAAAAAAAAGGAGGAGGACAGATAACTGAAGAAGACTCTTTCTGGAAATTTATACCATTTTTTCATACAATGACAAATTATTTTAATAATGGGACTCGCACACACTGCCATTTGTATAATGTTTCCCATAAAATTCCCCCATTAAATTTGCTCCTTTACTTGACTCATCTCTTTTTTTAAAAAATGACACACACAAAATGATACATCATGCTTTCTTACAAAGAATTGAAAATGAACATACTATAATGGGTTAACATACATTTTAATAAAATTTTCATTGTTGTGCATTTCACTTTTCAATACTGAAAGCCAGGGATGTACCAGTAACCTCAGGCAATGCCTAAGGATAAAACAAATCATATGATGGTGAACTATTTTCACCTATTTATTCTTCTCCTGAAAAAATCCATAAATACAAAATGAAACTCAGATATGTGAGCAACAAAATTATATCTTCCCCAAACACCTCTCTCTGTATGCTACTGGCAATACATATATGGAAAATAAAGCAAATCAAAGTAATTTTGGATAGCATGACAATTTTCTATTTGGCATGCCTTTATTAATTATCAAGTTAGGTTGAGTAATTCTAAATTACAACCATCAAAAAGTGGCCATACAATGAGAAGAACAGATTCAAGACAAGCCCAG